>NC_079154.1:117726583-118030379 GCF_947563725.1 Argiope bruennichi
TATTTTATTTTTATTTTTATTTTCTGTTTGTAGGGGATGTAATATATTGTGACTCAAAGCAAAGTTTATTACAAAATAATGGCTAATTCCAAAAGCAATTCTGTGTAAGTATTTTTCATTTTATATTTTTTTAGAGGGGGGGGGCGTTCTAATTTTAATGACTTTTAAAATTATTCATTTAAAATTGAACATTGCTTCTCAAATTTCATTATATTGACATTGGTTTACAATACTTTTTATTTATTGTTTTTATGATTATATTGTCTTTGTCTGCTTTTTTTAAACATATAGTGAGTTTTGTTCTTTGTATGGTGAAATTATGCTCAGTGGTCTAGAAATTGCACAATTTAAGTAGCAGATATAATATACTTTAAGAGTTAATAATAGCATGATGGAACATAAATTAGTTTCAGAAAATTTTTTTAAAATCATACTAAGCTCAATCTTAAAATATAGGATCAAGCTTGTAATGTATTTTTTTTTTTTTTTTTTTTTTCTAAATTATTTAAGATTATATCAGATTTTATCTTAGGGGCAGTTTTTAGGATCTTTGAAATTGAAGTTATATTCCCCACTCATTATATTAATATTACAAAGCAAGTAGAATTAATATATATTTTTCTTGTTATTCTTTTAGTTTTTTAAAATTATTCAATATTTTCATCCATGAGGTGCAAATTTGTCTTTTAAGAAATGATGGCCATGACATTCCGTGAAAATTTGATAATAAATTATTAATTGCAAATTATAATAAAATAAATAAACTTTATTTCACTTATCTTAAGAACATTTAAATGAGTGCTGATTTTTCTTTGATTAAGCTTAAATGAGAATATTGCACAAACTTATTCGAAAAATCATAATCCTGACTCAATTGTTCTTTCTTAATAATCAACTATTTATTATTATGCGACCTTTAATTATAACAGAACTGTAAATGTAAGAAACAATCTCTTAAAATTTTTTCTTAGTAAAGTATATCTTAAGTATATTTTAATGACTGCATATATTTCTTATACAGATTTCTGAAAATGTATCTGTGTAATATATATATAAATTTATGGAAATCTGGGTATTACTTATGAATATTAAAATCCAAAATTATATTTTTTAAACTGAAAATGTTTTTGATTCCTTTATAAAAGAATCCTTTTAAGACTTATATTCATGGATTTCTTAATTTTAAGAACCCATAAAAAATAAAAATAAATTAATGTATTTTCAATTGAAAGAAGCCTAGTAACTGAACCTGCTCAATCGGACTATTTTTGAATTTATACTAAAAAAATGAAAAGAAAAGCACACCCAATTATTTTTACTTAACCAGACAAGGAAGGAGGAAATGCAACTACTTGTTTAGTGTTGCGTATACACGAGGCCAGCTGTTGCAGCGCAATTGAAGGACACGCCCACTTCGGGAAGATCACATGACCCTAATGAGACAATGGCAATAGTTAACTCGCCAGGCGAGATAACTATTCTCTCGATAATGTTATCACAACTTATTTTCATTAGAAAAAATAGCAGGCTAACAGCGGAGAACTATCACGCGCATTATAATTGGTTTATAATATTGGCTTATAATAATCATATTAACACTGTTTCCGACTTAAACTGTCGAGTAAAAGGCGGTGTTATCTCTGATTAGTTATCATAAAGAAAAATGCATTAATCAATTTTATTAAGGAGAGAAAAAAAAGAGAAGGTGAGGTGAATATTTTTATTCTTTATATAGATTTAATGTAAAAATTTATTAACAGATAAAAAAGTTAAAATAATATAAATGGAATCTTACGTATTATTCACATGATAGTGCACGGATAAAAGCGGTTGGCAAAATATAAACGAATGACTAAGGTTTTGGAAGGCCCCGATATTTAAATGACTGTGCATAGAAAGCTATGGGAGATCTTATGAGAAGTGAATGATGTCATAATATTCCTAAACGTCTGACGAATATCAGCGTCTATGGGAAGAATTCTGATGCAGAATGTAAATAACTCTAGAAGTTAAACATTTTAGCTTTAAATACACAGTTTTGGTCTGAGAAGAATATTACTGGTGTTTAAAACTAAATTCTGTTAAAATATTTGAGATTTTTCACCAAAGGTATTTAAAAAGAGTGCCTGCCAGTTTTTAGAGCATGATTGAGGGTTAAAAGTTGACATTGGTAGCCTACCAACTGGTCAGTGGCTAGAGGATAAAGTAACGCATAAAGTAGGTGTGAAGCCATTGGGAATTCGAGGGGCCCCAGGTTTCTGTTCGGAAATGTCATGCCTTCTCTTACCTTTAATCGGGTAAAACAAATAATAAAATCTGTGGGGGAAATTTTCGACAGAAAATTTTTTGCCATTTTCTCCTTATTGGCAATTTTTTATTATTCCAACAGAGACATTACGCGATGTACTGTGCGTACATTCATGAATGATATTAGACTTTTCAAAGCCTTGCTACCATAATGATTAGCATTTTTGAAGGCTGAAGATATCGTTGCTTTTTGGTGACATGGAAGACATACGTCGTGTTTTTGCCAGCAAGCAAGATATATTTAAACCAAAAATATTTTTCTTGGTGCAGCAGTGGATTTTTCAAGTTGCAGACATATTTTACGAAATGAATAAATTAATTATATATATATATATATATGCTCTCTACCAATACCAACATGTGCATGTGAAAAAAATACATTGAATGAGCTTATAATTGTTTTTAAAAATTTATATGGTGTTTTACTATGGTTTAGAATAAGTTTCAAAGTCTCATAGTCATTGGAGTGTATAAAAGCATTTCATAAAAATTAAATCTGTATCATATAGTAAAAAAGTTTGATAAATTGTATCCTAAAAGGGAAATTCGGCTGACTCATTTCATTAGAAACTTTTTTCTCATGAGCTAACAAATTTGACCATTTGTGGTTATCGTAATATCATATTTATTATAATTTAGACATTCTGCATTTTGTAACGTGAAATGTGCCATTGGAAATCTGGAAATAGATGCAAAATTGCTCCATCTATTTGCAAATATTGAAATAAAATATTTTTCACACATTTAAATATATCGTAAATGTTCTAATATTTTTATGTGTTAAATTCTCTTGATGAATGCACTGAAAAAAATGTTGAAATATTGTTTGAAAATAATTGCTGTCTATTATTAACTTGAGCGGCGTATCCTATTTCCTACCTCAGTCAAATTCAAAATAGCTTTAATTTAAAAGTACAAAATTGCATGATTTGGAACTATAATTGATAATGTTAATTATTCCTGATTCTACTGATTTTGATATAATTTTACCCCTTTCAAGAAAGGGCTGTTCAACTAGAAGAAAAATAAAAATATGGTGTAAACAATCAAAATGTTATGTTACAAAGGCGACTGTCTAGTAGAAAACAACTCAAGTGGAAGAAGTCGACGCTTTAGATTCTCGTAATGAAGTCCGTTTTAAGTTCTCGATTGTTTCAATCCTTATTAGCACAAGAATTGTACGATATTTTCGCGATATTATCTAACATTCTGAATACCGCCCAATATCGTGTGGATATCATAACAATGTCGTTGGCATTTTGTACTAATCAGGATATTATTATTGCTGTCTGTCCGGCCATTTAATAAATGTATATAGAATATTTATTTTATCATATTTATTGTGACCTAGGTGGAAACATCTGTTATATAAATACTTTTGGGGGGAAGTTTTTTCTTCAAATTTTGATGTTAGGATTTTGTTTTATATTTTAAATTATTTAGTATGAATTTTATGTATCTAAAATTTTCCGTATGTAAATTATGTTGTAAAATATTTTGATAGATGCAGTCGAACATAATTAATTAGCTAATTTTATTGTATATTTTCAGATATGCTGTTTGGAATCGTCTAGATAATGGTGATGAAGATGTACAATTTAATCATTCTGAAATCAAGAATGAGAAGGAATTTTCTAAATTTAGAAGAAATGAGCCGACTGGTGGTTTCAGGGGAATTCGATCTAACAACCCTCCGACCAGAGGAAATTCGACCCGAAATTATGAACATCAAATTGATCGAAGAGAGAATTTCAGAAACGTGGATTCCTTTCAGACTTCCAATAGATTTGAACAGCTCGAAGAACCTCAGATGAACAGAAACAGATATCGTGATAAAAAGAATAACAATGTATCAAATCAAAGTTATCGAAACAACAACACGAAGACAATTAATTCTGTTCAAAATTCAAATCAACCATCTCGTATCGAGGATTCAAGAACGCAATCAAATCAACGCAGCCATTCTTCTAATAGAAGAGTTCGAAATAGAAACATGAAGCAATCAAAGTCTACTCAGAATTTAGACCAAGTTTGTCAGCTTGAAGATTCTGACCGATTTGCAAATCAGCACAACAACCGTGATTTTCCAAATAAATATGAGGATACCACTGAAGATGGAAATATCCGAGGAAATCATATCATTAAACCTATGCATTTAAATCAAATGAAAAAATTATCAGAAAAAGATCCAACTGAAGTTTTGCTTACTATTACTGATAGAGAAAATGGGTTTACTCTTTTATTAAACCAAAATATGAGGCGTGATTTCATGCCATATATTCTAATAGTTTTAGGAAAAGCTGTTGCTGCTTCTTCAAATATGCATAATAATGTATGTAAAATGATAAATACTATTACTAGTCATCGGAATTTCTTCCTGGTAAATATTCAGCAGTATCTGGCATCATTTCAAATGCAAAAACCTAATGAATATCATTTAGATTCTCTGGTTAGTTTTACAGAGTTTTTGCATAAATTCCAGATTACCTTGCCATCAAATGCTTCTGAAATTATCCCAATATTATTACCACTTTTGAAGACAACATGCGAAAAATTCTTGTCGGGTAACAGAGCTTCTATAGCTACTTCAAAGCTTAAAGAAATAGATGAACAGAATACTTATGTATTGGAAAAATATACATCTGAAAAGGAAGTTAAAAAATCATCTCAGAATGAAAGATTGCAGTTTGTGGATCCACCAGAAAATTATCGCTCAATCCCTATTTTGCCGAATGTAAATGATATTCGTCAGCCCTGTTCATTTTTGCGTGCTAATGTTGTTCAAGGGCAGTATCAGAACACGGAGCATTATCTTGATGTACAGTACAGACTACTGAGAGAAGATTATGTGAAGCCTCTAAGAGATGGCATTGCAGAATATTTGAGGTTGAAGAAACAAAATAAACCAATCAAAAAGTGTAAGGATGTGAGAGTGTACTCAGACATGCAAATCATGAAGCAAGAATTCGTGAATGGAGGTTTAGTTCATATGGCATGTTTTAACGATCCTGGTTTTGCCAGAATAAAGTGGGATTTCAGCAAGCGTTTTCTTACTGGTGCTCTCCTGTGTCTTTCTTCAGATGACTTTGAAACAATGCATTTTGCTACAGTTGCGCGTCGAGATTCGAAAGAACTATCTAAAGGTTTATTATATATACGTTTTGAGGAGTTGACCGATTTCGTTTTGAGTTTAAACCCTCTAATTCATTTTGTGGTTATTGAGACTAGTGCTTATTTCGAAGCCTATCGCTACAATTTAGATGCATTGCTTCAGCTGAATGAAAATACATTGCCTTTGAAACGATATATAATTGAAACCCAGAAAAGTGTGCATAAACCGGAGTATTTGTCAGCAACTGCAACCTATGACATGCGACCACTTCTACTGCCTTTAGATAATGTTGGCAAAGCAGATGGCAAGGGAAATTTTGTAGGTGATTTCAAGTGTCCTGCGAGTGTCACAGAAAGGGTTAAAGATATTCCTGTTCTTGAAGAAAATCGTTGGCCTACGTCCTCGGAATTGAATTTGGATCCTTCTCAGTATGCAGCACTCAAAGCTGCTGTTACGAAAGAATTTGCAATTATACAAGGTCCCCCGGGAACGGGTAAAACGTATGTTGGTCTTAGAATTGCACAGTTACTCTTGCATAATGTGAGTAAATGGCAATCGGAGAGAAATCCTTCACCAATTTTAGTTATATGTTATACTAACCATGCATTAGATCAGTTCTTAGAAGGTTTGCTTCTCTTTACTCAAAAAATCGTCCGAGTAGGCGGACGTGGAAAAAATGAAGCAATTTCTCAATATCAATTGAACAATTTGAAAAAAATAATAAAGGCAAAAAGAGAAGTCCCACATTATATATTTTCTAACATAAGACAAAAGAATTATGAATTGTATCGTTTAAAAGAAGATATTGATAGAATTCGAAAGAGGGTGGATATTTCAGCTTTATCAGTGTTAGGAGAAGGTGAGTTGAAAGATCACATATCTCCTTCTCATTATACTTCTCTTAAGAGTATTGGCTCACTTTACAGATTGAAAGATGATGGTCATTTTGTGGAGGATTGGTTAGGTACTCGTGTCAGTGCTGAGAATCAGTTTGGAAATAGCTTTGAAATTGTTGTAAAAAAGAAAGATTCCAACCATGTAGGTACAACAGGAAACGTCTCTAATACTGTTGATAATACACCTTTGGGAGACGACGAGGATGCAATTAGTGAAGGAGAAGCTGATATTGAATACATAGAAGCTCAGAGAGATATAAATTCAGAAGAATTCGCTGATGTTTCGTATGAAATGCCCAATTTTGACAATGACGATGAAGAAATTGATATAGTTCCAGTATCTGCTGATGGATGGCAATATCAAGGGGGCAGGAAAAAAATTAAAAAATATATCCGGCATTATCTAAAAAATAGTAAAGCTATGACTGAAAATGAGGAGAGGAGGGTCAATAATGTTTGGATGTTGCCTATAGAACAAAGATGGCGTCTTTATAAATTGTGGCTCGAACGTTTTATTAAAATGAAAGAAGAAGAAGGTTTACAAATGCAAGAGATGCTACGAAATGAATATAATTTACTCTGTGAGATGCGAACCGAGGAAGATATCTATGTTTGTAAGCAAGCTCTTGTAGTGGGTATGACAACGACTGGAGCTGCTAAATACAGGCACATAGTGCAGAATTTGAATCCGAGGATTCTTATTGTTGAGGAAGCAGCTGAAATCTTGGAAAGCCATATTGTTACTTCTTTAACACATGGCACTCAACATGTCATATTAATTGGAGATCACCAGCAATTAAGACCTAGCCCAACCGTCCATTTACTAGCTACAAAATATAATTTAAATGTTTCTTTGTTTGAGAGAATGGTTCAGAATGGGCTTGATTGCTATAGACTTGATATTCAGCACAGAATGAGACCCGAAATTGCGTCTTTACTCGTCCCTCATATTTATTCGAATTTGCAAAATCATGAAAGTGTCAAACACTATGAAAATATAAAAGGTGTTAGCAAAAATGTGTTTTTCCTTACACATGAGTTTAATGAATCGCAAGAATTTGATTCAAAAAGCAAAGTTAACGAGCATGAAGCCAAATTTATTATAAAACTTTGTAAATATCTTATTTTACAAGGTTACAGCCCTTCTCAGATAACTGTTCTCACTACTTATTCCGGACAACTTTTTGAATTAAAGCGGCAAAACGACAAAAAAAGCTTTTTACAAGAAGTAAAATTTACTGTGGTTGATAATTATCAAGGGGAGGAAAACGATATAATTTTAATTTCATTTGTTAGAAGCAATGTTGAAGGTGAAATCGGATTCTTAAAAGTAGCAAATCGTGTTTGCGTATCTTTATCGAGAGCTAAAAAAGGCCTTTTCTGCATTGGAAATTTTAATTTGCTTGCTGAAAAAAGTGAGTTGTGGAAAAACATAGTTGAAACGTTAAAACAAAACAACGCCATCGGTCCTTCTTTGCAGCTTATGTGTCAGAATCATCCTGGTGTTAGCAATATTGTTCAGAATGACCAAGATTTTGATTCTGTGCCGGAAGGCGGTTGTTCACGAAAATGTGAGTATCGGCTTTCTTGTGGTCATGTATGTTCTTTAATGTGCCATCCATATGATTCTGAGCATCTAGAAATCCGTTGCTTAAAGCCTTGCTCGAAGAAATGTGACTATGGACATCCGTGCACGAAAAAGTGTTATAAAGATTGCGCTCCTTGTGAGACTCGAGTTTCGAAAACCATTCCAGGATGTGATCATGTTATACAAATACCTTGCCATCTTAGAGACACTGAAATTACATGTAGCCATTTGTGTGATAGATATTTGCCATGTGGTCATTTGTGTTCCAATAAATGTAGTGAACCTTGTGTTTTAAAGTGTATGGAAAAAGTAAGGATTAAATCTATTGTATGCAACCACAGGGTAGTAATAGAATGCTCGGAATATGATAATATCGATTTATTGGTCAAAAGATGCAAGGAGCCTTGTAGGACTGAATTATTTTGCGGACATATGTGCAGTGGTACTTGCGGTAAGTGCCGTCAAGGTAGATTACACATCGCATGCAGACAACCATGTAAGCGTATTCTGGTATGTGGCCATGAATGTAAATCTCCATGTTCCGAAAGCTGTCCACCATGCCAACAACCTTGTGCAAATGAATGTAGTCATAGCAAATGTCCCAAAATATGTGGAGAACCTTGTGAAAAATGTACCGAACTATGTGAATGGGAATGTGCACACAAAAAATGTAATCAAATCTGTGGCGATCCTTGTGATCGATCTGGATGTGATGAACCGTGTCCTGAAGTTTTGGAATGTGGACATCCATGTATTGGTGTTTGCGGTGAACCTTGTCCTAAAGAGTGTAGAGAATGTAACGAGGAAGTGAAGGATATATTCTTTGGCTCCGAAGATGAAGCTGATGCAAGATTTGTTTGTTTAGAGGATTGCAAACATATCTTTGAACTGCAAGGTATTACGCAGTGGATGATGACTGACATCCAAAAGACTAAAGCAATTCAGATGAAAGCCTGCCCGAGATGCAAAACTGTGATTCGAAAAAATTTGCGGTTTGGAAATATCATCAAGTCCTGTCTTGCAGATATTGAAAAAGTTAAAAAAAGAACGTTCGGCGACAAAGAGCTTAACATACAGAAACAAAGTTCTATATTGGAAAAGGTAGAGACATCTAACAAATTAAAGGAGCTTGATTTGATTTATAGGCTACTTCTAAAATTCCTCACTTCTGGAAGAATGAGAAGCATTCAGGAATTAACTTCTATTGAAAATATTATTAACATAGCATTAACACTAGTTGATGCTACACATCCTATTTATGCACCAATTACAACGGAAGACGCCGCCTTTCGAAATTCAATTTTAAATTTACAAACTTTTATGGAAAACAATAAACAGTGGTTAATATGTTTTATGCAAAACGAAATTTTGACAGCATCTGAGCAACAACTGAAAGAGCTTTCTTGGGAAGTCCATCGATTGAAACTGGCTGGTAATCTATTGAGCTTAATTAAAAAAGTTCCCAGCCTGAGCACTGAAGCAAAAACATATTTAGATAAATTACTATCCATCATAATCACATTTGTTCCTTTTAAAGAGACCAATATGAAGAATTTTACATCTAACTTCCAGCATTTCGCAGAACTTGCTGGTAGAGCTGTGATTAATATTTCAGAAATGGAGAAGCAGTCGATTTTGAAAGCCATGGGTTTAACTAAAGGTCATTGGTATCAATGTCCGAATGGCCATGTTTACTGTATAACTGAATGTGGAGGTGCTAACCAAGAAAGTTTTTGCAATGAATGTGGAGAAAGGATTGGTGGTAGTAATCACAGACTCATTGCAACCAACCGTGTTGCCACCGATATGGATGGAGCAACACATTCTGCATGGTCAGATGCTATGAATATGTTGAACTACAGATTCTGATTCTTTAATGTTTCTCCTTCCCATGGTTGTGTAATACTTATGCTGAAGAAACCTTGAAAATATTTGTCAGTTTTTATAATGAATTTTCCAAATCATTCTAAGTTTGAATTTCTCTTTTGAATTGATCTGAACTGAATAGATCTGAAATTTTTATAAATATTCAAAAGTTATAATAAGAAGTTTCTTATAAATTTTGTAGCTGATTTGTATTTTTTTTTCCCTGTGCCATTTTCTTTCTAAAATTCACTTTTACTTTTTTCGATAATTAACTATTACAAACTATGTTGTCTGTTAATTGTTTTAAAACATTTCTGTTAAATATTAAATCATTACATTTCCATTAAAAATGGAAATTTATGTGATGAAATTATAATTCAATAATTATTGCTATGTTGAATAGAAAATGAACATTTCTGAAAATGAACTTTTATTTTATATGTAAGTAATGGAAGGAAATCCTATTCGGTTTTTATTAGATTTTCTAAAGTGTATTTCTGAAGCGTATTATTAAACTTATTTAATATGAATTCTTGAGTTTTAAATTTTATTTTCATAATATAACATTATATTTACAAAATTGAACTATATTTCATATCATTTTCTAATTGCCGACTTTTTTGCATTTGTCAGGAATATTCCTGAGAATTTTATACTTTAATTTTGCCGAGGACTGTCTGAGATATAGGAGAAGTTTCCATTATGATTACTGTTTCTCGCCATCTTGATGAGTATTATAACAGTGTGGGATCGAATTACCTCTTATTGATCATGGGACATGCTTACTACGGGAAGAGTTGTGTCCTGATTCTCAGGACTCAAACATATTTCCCGCCTATTGCTGAGGTGGAGATCTGATCATTCAATTCAACCATATGCCTTGGATGACTCGGGGAATTTGAAATATGCTTATCTTAAAAGGTTAAATGCAAAGAATAAATTATTTAATATATTTGTGAATTACAAGGAATACACTTTTCTTTATATCATGTTCTGCTTTTCTAATAAAACGGTAGGAAAACTTTTCATAAGACATTTTCTCTAGATATATATAAATATGTGCTAGCTTTTGTAACATTTCTGATAAACAAATGAATTTACTCAAAATTGTTTTAAAAAATAGTTTATTAGAAAGTAAAATGATATAGTAGTCATAAAGTAGTATCATATGAAAAGAAAACGCATCAACATTTTACTTAATTCACTAATGTTTAATTTATTCAGTAGTGAATGTAGAGGCATTAAAAAATGTATAAATATTTGTGTCAAAGCATGATTTTCTATGAACCTCTATCAATCAATAGTCTTAGAAAATTGCAATACTTTCGAAGTAAATAACTTGTGAAATATTAAATACTGTTTTATGTGAGGCTAAAGTCTCTCCTTCAGAGTGGCTTCAAAAGTATTTTGTAAAGTATCATTTGAAAGACATCAAATTAATTTCAATTAAAATCTTTGTTAAAGTATTACAGTTTAGCAACTAAGTGTTACAATGACCATCTTATTGTCTAATTGTACTCAACTCAAAGTAAATAGAGAAATGGTGTTGTGTGTTGAATTTGATTTATAGGTGATTTCGAAATTATTCTTTCCATTTTCTACTAGTGGTTTTAAATTATAAAGTCCTTTCCAAAATAGTCCTAGTTTTTAGTGTAAATTAAATTAAGCCGAACTACTATTTATTACACTCTTAAAAAAAACTGTTCTACAAAATATATAGAAAAATAATAACTGAACATGCCTTACAGAAAGGTCCAAATCTTTGCACTCTCAGGTTCAGTTTCAGTTTGATTACAAATTCCCCTCAGATTAGGGATAACAGATTTTTCCCTTAAACTCTTTTAAGTAAGGAAAAATCACAATAAATCAAGTATATGAAAAGTTTCCCATTTATGGAAAAGCAGCATCTTATCATGATCGCTTCACATCTGACACATTAAAATAAACCTCAGAAGTTCGAAAATCTTAAATAAATTTGTTGAAAGAAATGTTAATAAATTATTAAATAATATTAATAATAAAATGTTAAATAAAAAATAACAAAATTTACACTTTATTATATTAACTAGAACATTCTTTTAATTACATTCTACTTTCTAGTCTTTAACATAAAATAATTATTATAAAAATTATGGAAATTTTTTTCAAATTCAATACCAGTTGGAGAAACATGTATGAAATTAAGTTTTAATTAATCTTGTAATTAGAGTTCTGGAAATATTAAAATAATTTATTGTCGTCGAGATTTATACAAATGTGAGAAATTTTAAAACTGGCACAATGAAAAACGAGTGAAAAATTGATGTAAAATTCTATCCTTATAAACATGAAATAAGTCAGCATTAAAAAAAAAAAAATAGAAGTTACGATTATCAAATCGGATCTTGTTAAATCCATAAATCCACCGAAATAAATTATTATGACATAGTCAAAGAAATGCCAGTGAGTAACCGTAACTGCAATAGATTTCTTGGAATTTTTCTATTCTTTTTTTTAGCAACGTTGGATCATAATATATTCCAAAATATTCTCTTCTTACTATTTTGTTTTGAACACAAAAATCATTTTTTCCCCTTCTTTTTAGTAAGTTATGAATTGAACTTCAATCGCTTCAAATTCTGACATGTTGGTGCAGGATTACTTTCTCTAAATCAAAATTGTCATTAAGGGCAACATAATTTTAATAACATTTATTTCAAATTTTTATTATTTCATCGTGAAGAAGAATTTGATTTAAGTTTTTTGGAATTCATAAAATTTAACAGTTGAAAATTTTGGTGAAAAAAAAAAACACTTGATAGAAAAATTAGCAAAATAATGAATAGTAATGTCATAAAAATCGTTTTTGTTCTACTTTTTTTGAAGTCTATATATAGTATTTTGAAGATATTAAATTTTCTATTAAACATTTGATTCATTAAGAAAGCTACTTAAGATTTTTTTTTTTTTAAACTGAAGTATTCGGCGATTTGTTGAAAAATATTATGTGCTACCTTAGGTTCATTAATTTTGCTCTGATATCTCGATTTTAACGAAGAGCATTGTGTCAAATTCCCATTTCTTTTACCAATATTACGGCGGAATTTCTTCAGGAATATGTTTTACTTCCATATAATCATATTTGTAATTTCTTTTTTACAAAACATAAAAAGAAAATATAATTTTTCGTAAGAATTTCTGTTAGATATTTGATTGAAAAAATTCCAAAGAATTCGGTGATTCATCGAAAAATATTTTGCTATCTTAGGTAAAATCAAATATTTTTCTGAGAAATGTAATTTGGAAGGACAAATGTTGTTTTAAACGAGATACAAAAAATAAACTTCAAAACTTTCTCTTTCAGAACGGCAAAACTCGATTTTTCGTATAAGAGGTTTATGATCAGTTATAATTTTCTATAAACATTTCGTGTGACACTTTTAGTAACTCCTAAGTTTGTTCTGTTTTGCACAATATTGAATGGTAATTGATATACTCAATTAATTTTGATTGGAAATATATTTGAACTAAATAATGAAATGGTGTTTTGGCAATACTTGCTTTAAATCGCTGGTGACGAATTCAAAAAGCCAATCTTTAAATCACAAAATATAAACTCGATTGTATATGTGCAAATATTGTTAAAAGAATGCAATTTTGTATTGTGTCGGAGATATTCATTTTGAACAAGTTTTTAAGCACTGCAATTAATGTATTAACAAACCATTTTTTAAAAATCTCTATTAAACTTTTACGAACAGCACAGAAATTGCTCTTATTACTTATTGGCAAATAACAACAGTCCAATGTAAACAAATCTTCAGACTGTTTCAATGAAGGTTTTTATACCTACACTTAACTCAAAGCTACGCAGATTAATGGAGCTGTGAAATATTATAAAATTGCTCTGGAAAGGGTTCGCCGTATCCACAAAAGATCCAACCTATATATAGAAACGAAAATATAATAAAATCAAGAAAATAGAACGTCAAACTTAAGGATTAGTGAACGGGAAACGAGAACTTAATTAATCGCTATGATGTACCTATGGAAATCGATTATCATATCTTTCAAAATTATTATCTTACATAAATATCTTTTGTATTATTTGAAAACTCAGAAAATTATCTTTTTAATGATATCTCTTTCATTCCCGTGCTTTTTTTTTTCCTTTATCTTCATTTTTTTAAATTTAATTTGACACGTAAATCGCAACAATCTTTTTAAAATTATGGGGCAATTACAATTCATTCATCAAATGCTTTTTGCCAATATCAAAATAAAAATAAAAAATTGCTTTATTTACCAATAATTCCTCAGTAGGATCTTCACTTCCGCTGTTATTTCACAAAATACATAATTATCAGTTTGCATATGCAGCAATTTGAGTAGACTGATAAAAGTTTTTCAATTTTATCAAATAGTTCGGTAAAACTTGTAATGAAATGCATTCCATATTTGCAATTTAACTGCCTAAAAAATTATCTGGGCTACTGAATTGGTCGCAAAGGTGGTTAGTTAATGAAAAATAATAAATATGTGCCTGTTTTCTGCTTCTGGCCTTTTAATAATCTTTCATAACATATAGATTATAAATTGAAAATTACAGCGAAAGACTCGCACTAACACCAGTCAGAGGTTTGGAAAAACGGTTTAACAAGGAGAGGGCACGGCGTGTAAAAGTGAATTCGGGATGAGATTTACAAAGGGAGGGCACAGGTTTGAAATCTGAGTTCAGGATGAGATTTAGTATAAGGAGAGTATACATTTAGAATTTTCATTCATGAAAATATTAAAGCGCAATGGCCAGTCTATTTCGAGAAAATGGTCCTCAAACTTTTGGGAAAGCTTATGTACTGATACTTTGACTTCCGGCCGGATGATTCCAATGGCATGGTTGTCTAGGTAACCGTCTCGTATACGGAAGGTTAGGGTTCGAACCTGGCTCGGATTTTTTTTTCTTTTTTTAATAATTCTTATTCAATTGAAAATTTACAAATAGTTTTAATTAATATGCTTTCAATTTTTTTATCCAAATATAAATTATTATTGAAATGCATAGTAATAAAATTAAAATCTTAAAAGAAAAAATTACAAATACAGATACATTTTTAAAAATTATTTAAATTTAATTAACGATTTACAGATAGTTTTGATTAATATGCTACTTATTTTTATGCAAGGATAAATGTTTATTATTTTAATACAAACTGTAATTTAATATTTAAAATATAGTAATAAATATAACATAAATGGTGATAATTATTAATTATAAATACTCACATTGTAATATATATATATATATATATATATATTCAATATTTCTAAAAAAACATACTATATACATTTATTTTCGATTTTATACAAGAACCAGTATGGTAACTATAGTAAAAACATTGGGAAAAAATATATTTGGAACTCTTACACAGCTGATAAATGATTGATTGCCCACAAGAGCAAGGATTTTTAAAGAGATCTGTGGGAAAATAAATTTTATTTACATTTAAAAATATTTCTTTTTCATCAGAAAGTTGGGCAGTATACCATGCATGCCTTATCATCTTATTAAAAATTGTTGATGACAATTGATGGTGCACAATTGATTGAATTTTTATACTATCTTCGGGATAATTTATTTCTTAATCACGTTCGATTAAATAAGAATTTTGTATACGCTTTGAACCACCTGCCAACGAATTCAATAAATTAACACCTGCTCTCCTTTATTTCTTTTGATTGCTGCAGTTGGGGAGGTTTAATTATATATTTAACAAATATTTTTGATATAAATAAAGCTTTGTTGAGTTAGAATTGATACTTTATTATTATTAAAATCCAAGAATTTGAAAATGATGCGAGCAAGTTAAATTTTCTGTAGCCATTAATGTTACGTTTTTAATTATTTTTCCTTTACACATTAAATTATAATTTAAATATTAAAAGAATAAGCATTTATCCTTTCATAAAAATAAGCAGCATATTAATTAAAACTATCTGCATTTGTAATTTTTTTCTTTTAAAATTCTTATTTTATTATTATGTATTTCGATAATAATTATTTATTTTTGTATAAAAAATTAAAAGCATAGTAATTAAAAGTATTTGTAAATTTTTAATTGAATAAGAAAAAGGGGGGGGGAATCTCAGTCAAGCTCAAATCATGACCTTCTGCATACGAGTCGGTTACCTAGACAACCTGGCCAATGGGATCATCCGGACGGGAGTCCAGTTATCAGTATATAAGCTTTACCAAAAGTTTGGAGACCATTTTTTCGAAATTGACTGGCCATTGCGTTGTAATATTTTCATGACTGAACATTCTAAATGTATACTATCGTTATATTGAATCTCAGATTTCAACCCCTTTCCCTCCCCTTGTTAGTATAATGGTAGTAAGCCTTTAGGATGCTCATTCATTAAGGTATTAAAACGCAATAGCAGTCAATTTCTTGAAAATGACCCTCAAACTTTCACTGTAGCTTATATATTAATGTGTAGCTATTGACGAGCATCCTACCAGCATAGTCGATAAGGTACTATTTAGCATTCACAAAAGCTTATTTCGTTTTTTTTTTCCCTTCTAGTGATTTTTTTATTTTTATTTTCTTTTAAAATTGTTTAAAATAATTTAACAATTTTCAAATAGTTTTATTTAATATATTTTCATTTTTACTGGAAAATAAATGTTTATTCACAGGATCCGACTTAGCCTAATTGGGGCCCGGGGCAAAAACTTCTTTGGGACCCCCCCCCCCCCTCTGCTTCACTATTTCAATAATAGAACTTGTCTATGGTATTTTTAGTTAATTAATTCAAAATGCTATTTAAACTTAAAACTAAAAACACTCTTATTCTTAACTCGAAGTACCACATTTAACCATTGAATTTAAAAAGCAATCTGACAAAATGTTATAGATTTTTTTGTGTTCATACGATATATTAATGAAGAAGCTAATATAAAACTGACGGATTTTACATTGTATTGATATTTTATTTTAAAAAAGTTCATTAAAAAAGGAAACGTAAAATAAACTTTATATTCGATTTGGGGCCTCCTCTCACCTGGGGGCCCGGGGCAACTGCCCCGTATGCCCCTGCCTTAATCAGGCTCTGTTTTTTCTCCTGATTCTTGAATTAGAATTTAATTTTTAGAGGAAAAATAATTAAAAATATGAATACGATTTTTTAAATATTCAACATTACGTAAATTAAATTAACAATTTAAAGAGGATTTCAATTAATATGTTACTCATTTTCGTATGGAAAAATAAATTAAATTTTCTTTTAATAGCTGAATTATCATTTAATTTTTAAAAGAAAAATATTTAAAGATATAAAAGCATCTTTCTCTTAAAAAATTTTAAAAGAGATTTAAATAAAATTTTCGATTTGCAGAAAATTTTAATTGATATGTAACTTTTTTATAATGCAAAACAAATGTTCTTTTTCTTGATACTTGACTCATAATTTTATTTTTAAGCAGGAAAAATAATTACAAATATAACTTAAATGATGATAAATATGAATTATAGTTACTGACATCATAAAAAAATATTTTATTAATTTTATATTACATATAAGAACCAGGCTGCCAATTATCGTGGAAACATTAGAAACAAGATAGTTATTTTTTGACATCTTGCACAACTCATAAATAATGATTATTCACAACAGAAACCATATCGATTTGATAACAAATTTAATTTACCTTAAAGAAATATTTGTCTTCGTTCAGAAAATCTGGCAGTTTATGAAGCATACCGTATTAAAAATTTGAACCATTATGATGTATTAAATTAAGACGTATGCATTAAGAAATAAAATATTTATTTTGCATACAATGAGTAACACTTTATTTAAAACCATCTTTAATTTATCAATTTAATTTATATAATTTTGAATATTTTTTTAAACGCATGTAAATTTATAATTATTTTTCTTATAAAAATTAAATTAGTTCAAGATTTAAGAGAATGAACATTTATTTTTCCATAAAAAAGTAAAGCATATTAATTAAAACTATTTGTAAATAGTTAAATTAATTTGAAATAGTTTTTTCATAAAGAAAACATAAAAGATTAGAAAACTCGAGTTCCTTGAATGCTAAGGCAACGCTTTATCCACTGCTCTGTAAGAGTGCTCGGAGATGGTGATACATAATTAGTATATACGCTATAGTGAAGGTTTGTAGGTCATTTTCCCGTAATTATTTGGTTATTGTTTTTTTATATTTTAATGAACTAATAACCTAAAGGGATACTACCATTATGTCAAATCTCATCCCAAACGCACTTTTCCAACCCTCTCCTTGTAAGTCAATAAGCCTGTATCTTTTTGTAGTAACTATTTACAGAAATTAAAATATGTAATATTTGGACACCTTATTTGATAAAACTTTCAAATGAAAATATATATCTAATTGCAGTATTTAAGGAATTAAATCTTGCTCCATTTTGGGAGAAACCCCTGTGTATATCAGATAAATAATTGCTGTACGGTAGAATCTTGAAAGAAATTGCAGTCGTTGATAAAAAGCCATATTTACAATTATTAGTAACTTGAAGGGTTAGAGAGAAAACTTAAATATAATTTTCGATATTATTATTGGCAAGTCCGAGCCCTGCTTTTCATAGAAACATGATTCAGATTCGCCGCTAGGAACATGAAGCAAAAAGAGGACAAAATAACATGTTCAGGATATTTTAATATCCTGAAAAGGGAGTAGTAGTGTTGTTGAAACTAAAAAATTGAGCGGGCAACAATATAAGACAATTAAAGTCATCGTTATCACATCGACGGAAAACACTTGGAACTTAAAAGCTAAAATTTCATGTTAGAATTTAAGTGAGAAGATAATTTTAAGTACGCAGTCAAAATGAACTTATCACATATAGACAGACATACAAGTTTATCGATTTTAAAGTACTAGTTACTGGCAATTTATAGAAAATCCATTAAAAATAACTTATAAAAAGTAACTTAATAATAAAATTATAATTTAAAATTATTTATGAGACATTAAGTTCCAGTGATCCTTTTTAACACAAGAAACATTCAAACTTACATTAAAATATTTTTTATTGTAATATGGGAAGTTTATAAAAACCTGCTCTTGTTTGATTACAAGGAAGAAAAAATGTGAAATAAACATTATCTCAGTTCTTTCCACAGGATTATGGCATTAAACCGGAAGTGAGACTTGAGCACGGAAATACTAGTAATCCATGAAAGCAAAACAGAAAACTCGTTCATAATAGATATTTCAAAATAGTTAATTAAACTTCAGCTATTAAAAGTATTTCTAGAGCCATAGTTATTAAATATTTATGTAATTATAAATATTATGTAATAGATAAATAAAAATTACTTCAATTTGGTATCTTCCAAGGTCTTTTTTTAAAATCCTCATGCAGTAATTGAAAATGTAAAATTTCCATCGATGCAGAATTCATTTTTTTTAAAAAAAATTAACTGAAAGCATATCAAAATGCAATTTAGAGAAAGCCAACTTTAATTAATTGCTGAGCATTGAAAAAAAAAAAAAAAAAAAAAACTCGTGCTTTCATCGCGTCTGTTGTATACTGAATTTTCATTGGTCGATTGGGACTGTTCTATGAGGGAAATTCGACGCCGCTAAATAGTACTTCTCCAGAGAAGAGTGGGATACGTATTAATTATTTTCTTCTCAAGTAAGTAATGTTTTAATTACTATTTTAGAGTTTTTCAAATGTGTTCTTTTAGATGGGGTGACTTTTTTCAAACAACATTATTTATATTATGTTTTCGTGCACGTCTTTACACAAAGAAAATGCAATCTATTATTAAAGCGCTACACAAAAATGCTAGAAGTTTGTGAAACATAAAAATGTTAAAGACTAGTTAATTTGCAAAAAATTTAATTTTTTGAGCTATAAATTGATTGGCAGATGATAGTGTTGAATTCGTCGAAAACAATACAAAGGAATTATTCCAATTTCAAACATCTGCTTACGTAAATAAATAAACGAATGACTAAAAAGTAGCATTTTTCAAACCTAAAAATTAGATGTTAAAGTAGAATTTCAGTTAATAATAGCTAACATTCAGTGTGGCATTAATTGAATGTGATATTTTATTTATCATTTGTAGGCACAATAATACGATTTCTTTTTAAAATTATTACCACAAGCTAAAGATGATTTTCCATATTTTAAAATGTTTTCTTAATGTTGATATAATTAAGAAATGTTGGATTAAAGATTTCTTTTTTTGGGAAAAAAAATCTCATAGGAAAATTTGTGAAAATAATGCATAATTTTCTTTTTAAATTCTTTAAAACCATATATTGCAGGTTACATTTTGCTTTCTTAATTGACTTTATATTTTTCCAGTTATTACATGAATTAATTTTTAATGAATCCAATTAAATTATAATGAAACAAATTATTCAGTGTGATTTTGATATTGTTACTATTATGTAGCTGTATGTAAATTGATTTTTGAATTTAAATGCAACAATAAAATGCAAACTTTGAACGAAATTTTATGAATAAAAGCTACTATTGCAAGAAAATATTTATTATTCAAAGCAAAATGCTTTAAACTTTTTTTTTCTTTACATTTATAATAAGTAAATTTTATTTCAAGAATCGAAACAAATGATATTTAATGAAAGAACTAACTATTAATTAACTAAACATTACAAAAAAATTTAATTCTGATTTTTTCGAAATTAGTTATTAGATTTATAATAATTGCTCTATGGATTACAATTAAATTAATTTTTCATATGAAATGCACATTTTGATACAAGTATCTCGGGTCAATATAGAACCCTTATCCATGAAATATATAACTGAATTCTTCCTTTCTGAATATATAACTCCATCCAGTAGTGCTAAAAATATTCTATTGTTATTTCTAAAATATTTACATTTAAAATGAATTTATGAAAAATATATCTTGTTTCACAAATTAAAAATTAACATTAAATATTTGCTGACAGTAAGCTTTTTAGTTACAAATTAATATACCATCTGCAGTGCAGATAGATGTAAGCAATAGCACTAATAATATTATTTGATTTTGAACTAAATTGTACTAATTATGAAAGTGAAATAGATATTCTATAAATATAATCTAAATTATATATGATTATATTATATATGATTCTTTTAATTTTTAATTTCTGTTTTAATTTTTGATGTCGTGAAATATTACCAACCAAATAATTTTTTGAATAGAATATATATTACTTGTTCATGTGATGAAAGTACTGTATTTATTAGATTGCAATTAAGACTGTTTAAAACGTAAAATTTGAATATAAATTCAGTAATTTGTGAAAATACATTCAGATTTTTTTAAAAATAAGTCTTGCTAACTTTCTAAAAAATTATAAGGAAATTTCAAAAAAAAAAAAAAAAATAAATAAATAAATTCTTGGTATATATATATTTTTTTTTTATTATTATTATGTCGATGGACTTAAAAGAATTATTTACACCTTGAATAATATACAGATGGCTTTCACTATGATTTTTTTTTTCTATTATATGTACAGATTGTTTTATTTCATATGCTCTCGTATATCTTTATTTATCTTGTTCTTCTTTCCTTTTTTTTTAATTAACTCATCTGTTACTATAACCCAGTTTAACAGTTTCTTTGCTGATTGTTGGTTTTATCGAACTTTAATTTTGACAATGTCATTTGGTTTATTTGACATTTCAATTTTTTTCCCTTATTTCAGTAAAATTTTACTTATTTTGTATTTCTTGATATTTAGTCTTTGTTGGAAAGATGTTACTGTTGAATTTCCAGCAACAAAAAATATGAAATTGATTTTCCCCTTTATTTCAAACCATAAACTAGTCCTTATAAAACATTTATAGTTTCTTATTAAGCAGAGAAAAATCATTCTGTGAATGATCTATTATATTTTGGATTTTCAACAATTGAAAAATTGTCAAATAACTGAATAAATCAATAACTTCAGAACAATTCATGAAAAATGTTTTTTAAAAATAAAATACTTTGATATATTTGAGCCTCCGTTTGCTTATATTTTAATGGAGAGAATAATATCTAAATTTGTTTAAATTCAGCATCCAACCAGTGCTGATATATGTAATGAATTTCTAAATTTTTTTGCTTTCAAAAAGATATTATGTATTGATTGTATTTCTTAAACTTTATTTTCAAATGTAACCATTCTTGGATAATTTTCAGTATTTGGCATCTTCAAAATTATCTATTCTTGGACAGTTTTCGTGTTACCTACTACTAGAAATTTGGATTGTAGTAAAATCCTTACTACTCTTTATTTAAAACTAGAGAAAAAAAAAACTGAAATTAACAATTTTTAAGAGAATTAGACTATTCCAATCTCTAAGAAAAATAACTTGATTTTGAAGTATTTAGCATTATAATGTGTATGGAATCCCTCCCACTAAATTTAATACTTTCCAATACTGAAACAGTAGGTAAATAAAATCCTGTGATTTTTATTTTGAAAAATGTTGTAATGAAGGAAATGATTAACTGTTCTTTTATATCTATTAGTATCTCCTTCCTTTTAAAGTGCTTAATTTAATGAATTTCATTCAGGTAGTAATTGTTTATATTATGTGTAATTGTTATACACTGCATATAATAAAGCACAATGTAGCTATTTTAATCTGAGTATTTGATCTTTGTAATAAAATAAGAGTAACAAAAAGATTATCTATTCAAGTTAGTGACACATTAGTGATTTTAATTTAGTATTTTAATCCTATAATTTATAAGAAAAAGAATAGCAATTGTAAGGATTTTAGATAAAAAACGGTATAGAAATAAACATGACATTTATTTCTTGTAGTAGTTCTCTTGAACTAAATATCTTGGTTATATTCTTTTTATATAAGAAAAGGAAATGATTATTTTTAATACTGGATGACAGATAACATAAGTGGTTCATTTCAATTTAGTTTTCACAATTTATTCATAGATTTTTATTCACGTGGATTCTTAAAAAAATATTAGGTTATTCACCTACCTAAATTAGGCACTCATTAATATTCATGTCTTAAATTTGTTTCTGACTACTTTAGTTTTTATATTTTTTGTTTTGATCAAAATTTTAGATGCATAATTATAAGGATTTGCTATTGAAGCCACTTTTATTCTTGATGTGTTGGGATGAGATGAGTGAAACATAATTAGACATAATTTCCTACATTTTCTTGGCCAATTGAAAAATAATTTCTTATAAATTATTGCACTAAAATAGTGATATATGATCATAAATGTGCAATTCTTTGTTTGGAAACAAGTATTAACATTTTTAGAAAATGTAAAATCATCTATTATTCTAAACTGCATGATTTGCTGCTTTGTCATCATTTTATTCAGATGCTACATTTATTTCTTTTAGTTTCATCCTATAATACCTCTGTGCATATTATAATAAGCTTCCTTTTCCTTAACAGGATCAGTCGTATTTAATTCACTAATGTTTTGATATTTTTTAGATGACAATACACGATATTAATGTTTTCAGAATTATTGGTTTATTGTTAATTTTATTAAATCAGTTCAATTTTATTGGCACCATCTATGTAGTTATGGGTATTAAAAATAATGGATCTCAAGATTAAAAAAAAAAAAAAAAAGAAAAAATTCAAATGAAAAAATTCTGTTGTTTATTGTATTAATAAAAGTATATTTTTAAAACTATTGTCAGTTTTAAACTATTATGAGTTATTACATGATAAAGAAAATTCGAATCTACAATCAAACGAACACAGAAAGTTAAATGAAACCAAACGATAACAATTTGAATAGAATTTTTTTTATTAAAATGATGTAAGTGAATAAAGTCGTTTGCTTGAGTTCAAGGAAAAAAAATGGAATACATTTTTATTTCTTTTTAAAATTATAAAATAGTTCTTATTATTTGAAATTAGCACATTAAAAAGAAATTTTATTCTTTAAATAATAATCTGCAATTAAATAATTATTTTCACATAAAACTCGCTGCCATTATGATGTTATTCAAAGTAAAGATTTGACATTTGTCAACACATTACATCATATCAGAACATTTCATTTTATCTCTTCATATTCATTCATATTATTGCTTCATATTTCCCTTTGCCATTGAAATATTTCCTAGCTCTTTTTAAGCTAGATTCTTTATAGGAAAACTACCTATTGCAAAATTTCTGTAGATCTTCAACGATCATAGTCCCTAGAACCCAACAACCAGTCTTCGTTCGAAAGTTTATATATGCGTAAAACGCTTTTCCAAGTTATCTTGTGAACAAATTAACTAGAATAATTTTGTTCGGATCTTAACTGGCTTAATCTTCGTAGATGGGCCATCTTGCCCAAAGGGAATGGAAATGGTGGAGAGTTGAAATTTTCATTTCACTGTAACTTCCTTAATATTGAAGATAGAAAAATATACCGAACTTGCCAAATTAGTTCCTCATTAAGACGAACAAATTTGATATTTAAAGTTTTTCGATAGCTACAATAGCTTCGAAATTAGGTGCTAAAAAGTGATTTTCAAGCCCCTAATTTTGACTATTTCTAACATCAAAAATTTATATTGACAATTTTTGAAAGAAAAAAAAATTGAAATCTACTATCGCAGATTTCAAGTTATGTGAGAACATGAATTTTTTTTAAGTCACGTGACTATCAGATTACGCATGCGTTCGATATTTAGAAAACGATGCTTTTCCCCCCCCCCCCCCTCCCCATCTCAAAATCGGACGAGTTCCAAAATTTTTCCTCAACTCCAATTTTTGGAAAAATCCAGTATAAACTGGTTTGGTATGATTGATTGCTTGAATATTGTATTGTGCAATCGTTAATCAGTATATTTCTTTTACAAGATTCGTCATGAATGGCTAACAAAAATGCAGAGAAACGTGCGTACACGAGTCATTAAGACGAACTTTCTAGAAAAGATAAATTCTGAGAATAACGATAGATTTTTTTTTTTTTTTCAAATATTATAACTGCACTTTTGGCAACGTGTATTTTCTAAAACCAGAAAAAGAGAAAATAACACAAATGATATTTTGTTCTCATAATGCTATAGAAAATATAAAATGCCTAAAGTATTCTATTTATCCATGTCATGAGTAATTGTGACGCCACAACAGATCTTTTAAAGGTATGCAAACTGAATTCTGCTAGATTATTTAAAAAAAAGAAAGAAAAAAGAATTCTGATCTCCTTTAAGCAGTTGAAGTTTTTGAAACTCGGATGTAATTCTCTGAGCTGTTGCAGATAGATACAGAGAACCGTTTTTTCGTGGCATTATGTGAATACTCAAAACCCTCGTCAAGTCATCGAGTCATACATTGACCATTTCTAAATGAAGTTCATTATAAATGTCGGATCAAATCTTTATTTAACAGGATTTGAAACAAATTGGCTCATCTTTTAACTTAAGCTATTCACCACCATTTCCTATGAGTCAATCCATTTTAACGTTAGCTTGGCATTTAAAAGAGACCCGAAAATTGGGATTAAAAAAAAAAAAAGACAGTGAGTTGAATATTTTCAAATATTTCATGTCCCCTGCATAAAATATTCTGCGAGTGCTAAAAGGTGTGCTCTGGAAATTGCAGTGGTTTGAATTCTAACAGTGTTTTATTCAAATACTGTGCCCACGTTGTTGGGATGCAGGTAGTGAAGATATCGATTGTTGATAGTTATGATGAAGCAAATTAATATTAAACCTGATAATTTGCTTAAAACGTGATTAAAGCATTGAGAAATTTCAAAAGATATTGGAATATCAATTTCAAAACAATCCAGATTAAGCAAATAGATTAATATATACAGGTTTTATGATCATATTGTGATTTTAGGTTATATTATTAAGTTATTATAGCTTGAATAGTTCGGAATGATTTTTCTTCTTTCTTTTCTTTTTTGTTTGGTTGCTAATAATGCTACATTCCAAATAATTTAAATATGTCAGTAATGGGTAATATTATGTTTTATTAAAAACTCATTAAATTAAATACTTTTCGGCATTTGTTAATAAATTAGTGGTGTGAAAGTAAGTTTTATTAACATGAATCGCTTTCGCTAGTTTATTTGTATTAGGTACTTAACGTGAAAAGTTATATTAACCAAGTTAATTAGATTAGGCAAATGTTAGGTAAGTATATTAATTAGTTAAACGTTACATGCGGCAAAAAAACTTGCAAGGACTCACGTTATAGAAAATTGTGTTCTTTATTTTAGTAGTGGTTGATATTTTACCAAGAATTGATAGTTTATTTTAGTTGTAAATAAAAAAGGGGGGGGGGCTTTCATGATTATTTTTTTTTTTTCGTATACGTAGTATAAAGAAAGTCTAATAATCAACAAAGTTTAATATTTCGTAACGATTTTACGCCAATACCTTGAAAGGCGTTTACTTGGATAACACCTTTATTAGAGAGTATGCGAGAAATTTTTGGAGCGATCACTCTCGCTGGTTTTAACCCTTAACTGGGGACGAGTGGTCTGTGAGCCCGCTAGCGATGGATTTTCTGTCACCCCTATTCTATTTTTATCTCAATTGAATGGATTGACCCTGTAGCTTCCTGTTTTGTGATCTTCAATACACGTGCACTTTTTCAACCGATTTCAGCGGATGCTTTTTAAAATAATTCAGTTATTCCTTCGAGCGCGGTCTCTAAGACCGCATCTCCCTGTTAGTGTCCCAGTGCTTAGCAGATGGCACTAAATTTTAGGTCCCGAAATATCATCCAGTTTACTGATCCTATTATGAAGCAGTGTTCCACATAATTTTAAATGAAGCAGAAAGTGATTTTAGTGATAAGGATAATTGTACAGAAAAGTTTTTCGATGGAAAGTTCGCATTCAACTGATATGTATGTTCACACATAATTAATTTTTCTTGTGATAATGTATTTTGAAAAATTTATAAAATATATTAATATACCAAGATATATATACAGAATTTATAGGTTGATTTTTATACTAGTTCTTAACCTATATGTTTAAATGCGGCTAGGAAAGTCACACAAGCCGATAAAAAAGAGCCAATTTCACCTATTGTCATTTTTTTTTTCATATAATTGTTGAATTTTACATTATATTGTCTTCTATATACCTTCATATACTGTAAAAATAAATATGATTTAAAAAGTAAAAAGTAATATGCTTTCTCAAGAATATTATTTATTGTAACATGTTATTTGCTAAGAAAATGCATGCTCCAACGCATTTACTTTTTTCGATGATAATATATTTTGAAAAATTTCTAAAACATATCTTTATATCAAGAAAAATATCTGCAAAATATATTAGCAGTTTTTCATACTAATACATTCATTAGAAAATTTAATTTTAGTCTAAATGTAATGAGGTCTCGTAGAACGCACCTCCCAGTTAAGTCCTAAAATTTCATCTCCCCAGTTAAGGGTTAAACCTGAGATTCGTAATCAGCAGTCCGAAAAACATAAGTGGAAAGAAAAAAAACTTCAGAAATACTCCAAATTTGTTTTCAACAATTCAACGATTGCATTATAATAAAAATACTTTTAATAAATTCAAATTTGTAATATATTTTAATAAATGTTTAAGAATTTTCCTTTCTGATAATATCCATTATGTCTTAATTTTAATAATTACTAGTAGAGAATTTAATGAAACGTTCTAAACCAAGTGGAAAGCAATAAAAATATCTGTTCCAATGTTTATCATGTTTCCCTTCTTTCGAGCAGTAAATTGGATTTTGAAATGCGAGCAGTGTTTAGGATAACAATTTTTGTCTTAGAAAAGCACGTAAAAACTCATTTCTTTTGCAATTTTTTTTCGGGGGGGGTGAATATTTTCGTATATTGTATGTTTTGTGTATAATATATGTGTACATTAGTGTGAACAGTCAGTATAATCCAGAGCCATACTTATCATTTATTTTGCTTGAATGTGTGTAGAATAATTTTTTTTTCCACGAATTTAGGAAATAATTGGATTTTTTTTTTTTTTTTTTTTTTTTTTTTCAGAAATAGTGATATATTCAAACTTTTTTGCTCTGAAGAAAAATTATTTTGATTATATGTAGTATTAACCTTCGGGAGCACAAACTCAGAAAAGTTACTTTGAATATGGGCATTCATTGAGAAAAGCTAGAAAATGCTTTCCCTTTCTTTTAAAGGCGATTGTTGGAAACAGCCTTTCCGATTTCGACCACCCGTAGTGGTAATTGGTCATCTGTCCTAACCGGTCTAACCAGGTTGCTTTTTTTTTTTTTTTTTTTTTTTTTTTTGCGGTTTTACCACGTCTGAACTCTAGAAAAAGCTTTTTATCGCAGTTTTTTTTTTCTTTCCCTCTAAAACATTAGTTTACTAATTCTGTAGGAGAAAGTAGTATATTAAATTTTGTGACATTAGATAAATTGTAAATAGGATAATTGCTGTATTGTTATTTAGCACATTAAATAAAATATTGTCAATTTTTCAATCATATTTGTAACTAAATAAATTTCCCAAGCATTACTGAAGCTGTAAATGTAATTCTTATAAAGCTTGAACACAACATTGTGAATTTTATTTTGCTATTCTTCTAACTCGTCAATTTTGATAGAATGTGACGATTTTTATTTCATGCATAAAGATCCCAATTGTTTATATTTCCTTTTTAAAAATATTCCCATTTCTTTGTGAATAACACAGATAACAATTATCTGCTGTTTTGTAGATTAAAATATCTTTGAATGTTTTAGTGTTAATATATTGCGCTCACAGAAATCGAATATAATTTTTATTCCTAACATAGTTCAAACGGTTTTTAATATAATTAATTACTAGTAACGTTTTCCTATTCTATTTTCGATTCTTACAATTTATAGTGATTTTTTTTTTTTTTTACTGAGAACTTTAATTATTTATTGTAGTGTAGTATTTTTGAAAACCATGCTCAATTTTGCAGACAATCAATAACTGAATTATAACAAAAATTATTTTTCTGCAGAAAAATTTACTAATACGTAGGTAATCACCATATTTAAGACAATTTAAAAAAATAAGATATGGTTTACTTAGAATTCGATACATAAGATTACATTGCGATAATATTACGCTGAAAAGTAGTTAGCAAAAAACTTTTTAAAAATACTCAAAACAATATATCTGGCATTCTAAATGATCATCATTCGTTATTAAATACAAGTTTTACTAGCAGCTGATTCAGATTATCTTTCAGAATTGCTTCAAATTAAATCTAGAATTCCTGGCTTTTTTATGCAGCTACTTAATTTTATTTCAATACAAATATTTCTGGAATAATTTAAGTGTCTAGTAACTTCTCAGTGGATTTAATTGAAGGTATAAAGATTTTAATATTTCTTTTCTGATATAGAAAAACTACTAATTATTATTTTTGATAGATATTTAGAACCTCCTTCAATATTTTAAAATTAGAATTATGACTTTTAATGAATGATTAATTATAAATTATTAAATCAATCGATTTCATAAATTAGAAAAATAATGGTGAAACCGACACCTTACTTAAAAATCAAAAAGAAAAATGTATTTTTAACAGGAATATATCCAGTTCAAGTATTAAAATTTAAAGCTGAAAAAAATTGTAGGTCGTTTTAATACTGTGTTAGACTAATACATTAGTGACTGGGAAGTATATGTGCCCAAGGCTTCAGTAAGGGGGGAGGTAAGCATGAAGACAAAACAAAGTGTTTTGTCATTTTTAAATATAAAATATAATGACGCGGTGAAAAAAACAACCGAGGTTCAATTTAGTTTTTCTGCATCAATTGTGACGAATGGGAGCGAAGAAGTAACAATTTGTCGAAGGTGCTGATTACCTTCATAATACCATTCCGTCAAAAATAAAACTTCAAGTAATTCTTCTTGTTCAAATGATTAGTAAATTCCTGGTTCAAATATTTAGACAAATAGATAGGCCCAACTATAACCATATATTATTATAAAGTTACAAAATTATATTAAGTTAAAATATTAAAGAATTTATAAAGTTAAAAAAAATCTAGAAACAGGGGAAAAGACGAAGCAGTGTTCACAAGGCTTATTAGCGCCAACAATATTTTAACAGCTGCTGGCCGAATCTCCTGACCCTAAAGCTGCGGTCCCACGACCGGAGATATCTTCAGACGGACACGCGTTCCCCTTTCGACCCCTCTTGCGGTTTTTTGGGGTGCTTTGATGCCTGTCTAGTTTGGTTGTATGACAAATGCGTACAGTACACTTTGCGTACCAGTCATAAAACTGTCAATCAATAGTCTTGTTTACAATGCGGTTGTGTTACCGATAAGGGTCAGTTCTAGAAGAGGTTACAACATTTTAAACGTTATCTAAAAGTGTCATATTTGGCAAGAGTTAGCATGATGTTTGACACAATTTCGAATACTTAACGATACGTTCATTAATACAATTTCATGCGTTTTAATACTATATAAATAATTTCCACTTTGCTTTTTATGAAAGATGGATTGCTTTTCAATGTATTTATTCAAAAATGTATGATAAAAATCATTGAGGAATGATATTTTTTCTCATATAAATAGTGTATCCACTTCGAAATAATAATAATTTCTTCTAGATTTTAGATATAAATGTATTACTTTACATAAATATAATTTTTTGCATTAAACGAAAGATTTTGCGTTTCAGTTTTTGCTTTATTTCTTCTTGCTTCGTTTATTTAATTCAATAATTTCGAACATTAAAATATATGTTATTTAAATATAGGCACTTAAAAAAAGTTGTTTATTAAATTTAAAGTACAATTAAATGAGGTTAGTGGTATTGGAATGATTTGTAAGGAGGGAAAAGTTGCAAAAGGAATTCTTGAAATTCCGTAAGTAGCAAGAAAAGCTTCCAACTACGGATGTTAAGTTTCCATGCTATATCAGTTTTTAAAAAAAATCAGTTTTCAGAGTAGAACGCCATTACAAATTTAAACTTTTCTGTTTATCATCGTAGATTTAATTTAATTGTTGTTACATTTTTTTTAAAATCTGTACTCTGATAAATTATTTATTCATTATATGACTTTGCATTTTTTATATGAAATATTGTTGATTGAAAATGAAATTATACGGTGCATAAAATAAACAGCTTATTAAATCATAAGTATATTAATATTTTGCTAACTGATCATTTGTATCTGCGAAAATTTGTAGGAGATATTAGCTGAATTCAAATTTAATTTTCTTCTAGTTGCACTTTTATTAAACCAAAATCCAAATCTACTGTTAAAAAATAAAACAGAATTAAGAAAAATAATTTTTACATTAATATATGTAGTGTATGTTCTTCAGAAACTTTAATTTTATTAACGATCTTTCTTATATGTACAATAAGTCATTAAAAATAGTGTTGAATGAAGATCTGGTAATACACTCTTCAACAATATACATCTACACCTTTATTGAAATATTTACTGATTAGCTATACGTTTTTTCAATATTTTTTACAATGTAATTATTTCTAATTTCAGAAGAATTCATGGCCGTTTTAAACCTTCCAGGGGCTCTGAACTAATGCAAATCTCAAAGCCCCTTTTTCTTTCCAAATTTTTTGCTGATTTTAATTTAATTTTTATTCAGCAAATTTAAGTAGTAAATTTTGAAAGCTGAAGTCGCAAGTCCCTTTCTAAAAATTCCATTTCAATATTGTACAAATAAAAAAAAGTGCACAGTCAAAACGTAAAATTAATTTTAAGCAAAATGTCGAAAACAAAAGACAACTTTCTCTAACACTATAAACAATTTTGTAAAAGGAGGGAATATATTTTAAACTGTAAAGCTCCAAATTTTTTAGAATTATAAATAGCATAACGAATAACTTGTGAATGGTAATTAGGAATATTACTAGAATGAAGTTGCAAAATTAATTTAATCAATACTTGATTATGACTTGAATAAATTTAATTGCAGGGAGCTCTGTCATTAAATGAAAGTATAAAACGAAATACCTTTCTACAACTACTAAAAATTATCAAGAGCTGAGAGTATTTTTCTTTGTTGCCATTTTTTAACATCACTTTCCTACCATTTCCTATCCAAATTTGATAGACAGACGGCCTGGTGGTCAGAGCCAGTATATACACATAAAGACAAAAGTTTTTTTTGTGTGTGTGTGTGTGTTTATCAAAATTTAGTTCAAATATCAATGCATTTTTTCGCCAAATACTCTTGCCAACAGATAACATGCTTTAGCAAACCTAGACTAATCACTCCCTACCCCCTTTTTTTCAAACAGATACGCGTGATTTATTTGCCTTTTATGATCCGTACGCATTTATCTCACTATCGTCTAGTAAACTGGACAAACATCAGAGCATCCCAGAAAACCGCTAGAGGGCTCGAAAGGGGAACGCGTGTCCGTCTGAAGAATTCTCCGGTTGTGGGACCGCCGCAAAAGGGAAGAGATTTTACGAGGCGATTAGGGTTCTGCTGGAAAGTTCAAGTGGGGGAACGAAAACAGCAGTAGTACCGAGCCGTAAGGAAAGGTAAAAAAAAAAAAAAAAAAAAAAAAAAAATCTGGTACAACAGTTGTACCGGCCGTAAGCTAGAGGTTAATATTATTTACTTATTTGAATAATCAGTATTTTTCCTATCTAAATTCAGCATTAAGTTTGAAAAACTTACACCTTTAATTGTATTCCTATAATCTTGTATTAGATTATAAGAATATAATGGTTTTAATGCATATGATTAGTGATTTAACTTTTTTCATTTGATAAAAAGCGTTGAAATTTATTTTTATTGTGAAGTTATGAATGTGTATTCATTTAACCTGTATTTTACATTTTATCTAGTGCATCCGGTTCGTATTTAATTCACTGGCAAACAATACTTTGTAACTGCCACTTTTTGCGTTTGCGACTTCATGTTCTGCAATAATGACTTATTTTCTGCTTACCTGACATCCCTAAAATTTGCCCATGATTTTTTAATCAGATTGTAATAATAAGGCACACATCTTTCGAGATATATCTTTAAAAATTCGAAACTTATAATTTCTTAAGAATGCTTTTGTAGCAAAAATTGACTTTAGTGAAAATGGAAATTTTTATTTTTGTGTGGTATTCTTAACCCTTTGTACACGGAAAAGGTATTCGATGCAAAATTGTTCACCTAATACAAGGGCTTGTTTATTATTCCGAAAAATAAATATATATTGTTACAGATTTTCCTCGTTGCCGGATTCTTTTGATAGTGGGTGTGGGGTGTGAAAACACGATCAGCAGGCGACAGTAGAAAACTAGAAGAAGTAAACTAGGGGCTGGAAGCTTCTGGACCAATCAGGCGTATCTCGGTTCCTAATGGATGGATCGACAAAATTCTCGAAGTTTCGAGCATTATTCATTTTGTCGCCAAGCTCTGGGATCACTGGCTCGGCAATCGGCAGCATCCAATCCGGTTGACTGTAAATCAGTCTTTCTTATGATGACACTATTCGTGCCGGAAAGCAAAATTGCACGTTTGTAACAATATAATTGTTTCAACTTGAATTTTCCCTGAAAGTTGATTTGCATCTTTTTATCATTCTGTAGTAGTTTTAATAATCAAAAATGAATAAATAAATAAATAATACATCAAAATGATGCATCGCCTTGAATGGTGACCATGAATCGCCTCTCGCGTTCAAAAGGTTAAATTGAATTTTCTATTTTGTAATCTTTTTAAACCCACGATCTGATGGGAGAATGTATTGCATGCGGACGTAAAATTTGCTATCTTGGTGAAACATCTTCACATTTTTGCGATACGCAAAGAGTGTAATTCTGATTTAAATATCCTCGTACTCATCGGATCAAAGTTCAAACTGGTGATAATCTAAAATAATGTTCATATAGCTTGAACTTCCCATTTATCTGGCATACTAAATCGAATAATGCAGATAAAGTTGCGAACTTAAAAAAAATGTCAAATTGTATTAATTAAGCGCCATGTTCGTATTCGATTTTAAATTCATGCCATTTAATATAAATTTTTATGTTATGAATTTAACTTTTAGCACTTTTCTTATTTAATGATTGTTTCTGTCTTTTAGGCAAATATTCAAGATACAATTCTGAATGCTGCTTGAATAATGATGTAAGTATGAATGTTTTTCGTATTGTGCGTAGACGTTCTTTTCTGATAATTTTGACGTTTTAAAAAACGGTGAATCTTGGTTCATTTTTACAATTTTATACGTATTCATTATGCCATTGCTGAATTCATATGTAAGTATAATTTTAAGCCCAGTTATACTTCTAATATATTTTTGACGCGTTAATATTGATTTATAAGTTTAACATGTTAATATTTAATGTTTTTAACAATGTTATAATTTCTGCAAATTTCTGCTTATTACAAAAAGTCGTACTAATAGACAGCAACAAGTTGTGTAACACACAGAATTGTCCAATTTAGTAGCTTCAGGTTTAACACATAGTTATTTCCTGAGTTACTAAAAAAAAAAAAAAAAAAAAAAAAAGTGAATGTTCACTAATTTTATGACAAATGAAAAATTAATTGAAATTTTTAAGCCCTTAAAAGTTTCTCGGTGAGATTAATATTGTTTCTTTAATAAAATTTTCAAAATTAATTTCAAGCACAATTTTTTCGCTAAAGAAAGCACCTCCACCTATGTCAATTTTACAAGAAAAATAATACAAGAAAAATAAATTTGATTTTCGCAACTAATACCCGATATGGTACTTCCCCCCCCCCACATCCGAAATGGAGTTAGATGCAAAAATGGGATAGAAGTACATGAAAGATTCTTATGGAATCCAATCCCTTGACATAATGGTCCTATTAAAAACGAAAATGTACCGACGTCCTGGCATAGGGGTAGCGCATCTTCCTCGTGATCTAGGCGTCCAGGGTTCGAATCCCGGTTCGGGCATGGATGTACTTCTTCTGTATTCTATCTGTGAGGTGTGTGAATGTGCCCCCCTGTAAAAAGAGGTTGTGCAAGCGGATGTGCGAGTTTCATCTTCATATGAGCTAGAAGTCCGACTTCTGCCCTCGGGTACTCAGGGGTCTTTACCCTCAGAAGCTACTGCACCTCCTTTCCGTGGTAACGCGGACACGACATCAGCATCATCAAAGACGAAAATGTCCGGTTTATCTATCTTGTAAATTTCACGGTATGGTAATAACGTCATTTTTTTCATACGCTTCGTAAATTAAGCAGATGTTAATCAGACACTTTGTTCTTTAGTTTTCAGCAACGGAGAAAATGACGCAATCAGTTGATGATACAATAAAAATGGCTTGAACCTTCAGGGCAACAGTGTAATCTATTGTTAAAAATTTGACAACAAAAAAATATTTTTAAGAAATTGCCAAGTTTAGTAAATATTCACTGGACTCTTAAATTAGTATCATGAAAACGTTACGTTTTTTTAAATTTTAAATCTAAGTAAGATTTTTTTTTTTTTTTTGTGCAATAATATTTCATTAAGTTATTGTGGGAAAACGTCAAAAATTCAGCTGAATTTTTAGTTAACCCTTTAAAGGGCCATTTTTTTCTAGTCATATTATGTTAAAATATTTTTAGGCTTGAAATTGGAATAAGAAAAGGGATTCATTTAGCTTATTAGATAAATTTAATTTGATTAATTGATTAATTAATAATTAAGTGACAAACCAAGACACATCACTTTGTGTGAGATAAAGAACTGGAGCATATAAGTTTCTGTCTTTTTAAAAAAATTTGTCAGAACTTATGCCAACCTACATAATTCCATACAAAGATAAGTTTAGTGGGAGGCATACTTCCCACGGCCCTAGAAAGGGTTAATTGAAGTTTTAATCAAAATGAAAAAATTGCTCCGAAGTGCATATTCTTAGCTTCTAAGATAATCATGTGCCAAATTTGGTAGTTGTAGGTCATACGGTCTGGCCTATAGAGCGACCTCTTACATCTTTATTATTAATATAGATATTTTCTAATTAAATTATCTTTAAAATATTGTTCATAAAAATCCTTTTGGTAAAAAATAAGATTCCTAATTTTTTTCAAAATATTTAATGTTTTTTCACTTTTTTTTATGCAATTGTATTTGCACATTTTATAGGTTTTAATTTGGACATGGAAACTTTTTTTTTTTTTCTAAGGTTGCAGAAAACGATTTGAAGGGACTATCGGTCGTGTGTGTGTGTGTTTTAATTCGTAAGGCTGTTTGATGTTATTATTTTTAAAAATAGCAATGAAAATGCAAAGAAAGTCTCATTAGTTTTTTATTTATTTATTTATAGTAGCGCTAAATGTAAAGGGAAAAACAGAAATTCTGTTTGTTGGTTCAAAATAAAATTCTGTAAAAACTTCTTGACGTAATTTGACGTAGTTACGTGACTTCAACGTAACTTAGTTGCGTTGTTTTCATTCAAAATTTTGTTTACTTTATCATTGCAAGCAGTTTCATCATAAAATCTTTATTTATCACATGCTCGTTAATTTAGACCAGTCAGCCTTCGGCAGTGATTGGTGCATTTTTTTCTTAAAATGGTGGATGGAAAGGTATGAAATCGTGCATTTTTATAGAACAGTGATATTTAGATTTTCATAGGCCGCGGTGGCCTGGTGGTAAGGTCTCGGCTTGTGAGCCGTAGAGTTTTAGGTTCGAGACCCGATTCCACCGAAGAACCGTCGTGTAAGGGGGTCTGTTGCACGTTAAATCCGTTATGCCAAATGTCCTCCCGCTGGTGTGGTGTGGAGAGGGGGGTGCCAGCTCAGGTGTCGTCCTTGTCATCTGACCGCGGTTCAAAATTACGAGGTCCGTCCCAAAATAGCCCTAGTGTTGCTTTACAACGGGACGTTAATATAACTAAACTAAACTAAAATTTAGATTTTCATAAATCATCCAGTTTTAATGATTGGAGTGCAACTCTTTTTATTTAAAGTATTAGTGTCACAAGAATATTTTGCTAGATAAGATTCACAGGGCAGAGGGTCTATGTAAAAATTTAAAAATTCGTTCATTCACCAGGACATTTATTGACTCAAGTAGCATAAAATGTAATTATTTACTTCATTTAAAGCAATTTTGTTAGCAGATGTATGGCTATTACTAATAGTTTATAAATTAGCTGTTGGTCAAGTTACAAATTAGCTATATATATGTAATGATATTTTAAAATCTTAATTTAGCTCATAGTAATTTCATTCTCTTATTTCCTAATCCAATTCCACTTTCTCTAGTTAATTAATTCAATGGAAGCTTTATAAAATTTCTGAATCGGCTAAAAGCCTAAACGTTACCACGCTCCGAGTGAAAGAACAAAATACCGCTGACTTTACAAATTCTTCTAAAAGATCCCTGTGTTTCCCTTGCTTTTGATTGACATGCCACGGAAATCCTTATTAAAATATCACAGTACATAAGACAGGAATAATTGGTTTCTCTCTATTTTTACGCCACTTCTTGCCAATTCTGTTGCGTTGAACGGACGTGCCTTGTCCGCGCCGCTTGTACATAAGCATGCCTGCCTGCCTCCCGGGAGTGAAAATAAAGCGAACTTTAAAGCTTCACTGAGTCTTTCTGCTTGTCACAACTGCATTCTGCTTCAAATAAAAATAATGCTTATTTAATACTAGTCGCTTTTGGCGACCAGCCGGTTCGCCAAACTTAATGTTCGTTAAAATTTTAATAATTAAATATTTTATGCAATTCCTACTTTAATAGCTTTTTCATCAAAATATTTTAAAACTTCAAATTTTGATAGTCATATAATTCACTCATAATATTATAAACGCCTTCAGTCATAACGTAATATGTATCTCTCTAATTTTCTGTTAGTTCCCGTAGAATTTATACTATAAATTAAAGTGGAAAGGATTAATCTGCAATTAATATAATAATATTTTTTACTGAAACAAAGTATTTTTTTGTAATATGATTACTGAAAACAGTCACTGAGCGTTTAAACTTTATGGGCACTAAAGAATATCTTTCCTAATTTATGTAATATTTCAAGAATTTGTCAACAAAATATTCTCAAATTCATCATGACCAGAACGATTAATTAACAATGTTTAATTTTAAATGCATCAAACACTAAGAAAATAAAACGAATCGTTTAAAATAATCGGTTGAAAACAGGTTAAAAAAAACTACTTAAAAAACGATGCACTTAAAACTATAAGCGTATACAAAAAATATATAACTAACATAAATACAATTTAATTACAAAAACATGCAACTAACCTAAAAATAATTTAAATCATCCGTTGATAATGGTTGTCAACAATCAGAACACAATGCGCATGCGTGAATTTTCAACGCCAGTTACAGTAACGGAAATGCGTGAGTTTTTCTACGCCAGTTGGGGTAACGCTATGCAGATTAGAAATTTTTGCTTTCCTTTATTTTGTTTTATTTTAATTCAAAAGTACTTAAGAATGAATCTGAAAGATCGATTCATTAACAATGTTTAATTTTAAATGCATCAAACATTAAGAAAATAAATAGAATCGTTTCAAATAATCAGCCGAAAAATGTTAAGCCTAGCCTCATGACTGTTGGGAAAAAAATTGAAGCCGTACTCATTTGGCGGTGGGGAAAATGAAGAGATTTTTTTGGCGGGAAAGTTAGTTTTTAATTAACAATTAAAATTCTAATTAAAAATTCAAAAAAAGGGCTATCCTATCTTTTAAGTTAGATCAAACTGCACATGGTGTGCAAATTTTATTAAAATCGGTTAAGTAGTTTAGGAGTCCATTGCGGACAAACAACGTGACACGTAATTTATATATATTAAGATATTTCATATAGATGTTGAAAATTACACTTTCCTAGGGTTAATTTGCAAAAATAGTTAACTTATTTTTTAATTTGAGTTTTGTCAATGTGATGGTAACACATTGATAAAGCTAATTTTTTCCAATGCACGTGTAACGTGCTGGTTCAGGCGAGGCCGTGCGCGAAAAAGATAAACAGAAGTAGCTATGCAGGAGGCCGAAAGGTTGAATTCGTGACGTCACAGTCGAAAGCCTCTGTTTAGCTCTGTTGGTGATGTAGGAAACGCTATTCCTATGCAGAAACTAACTATTTCGTCTTTCGATAGAAATTTTTCTATCTTTTTTTACGGATTCAAACTAACCTCGGAATGAATAGCCAATAAAAACTAAGAATTCATAAAACCTCTTTAATTAAACATTTATTTTCTTGCGGATTAAGAAGACCTTTGAAATAAATAGGGGATTTGTATCTTTAAATCCATAAGTTTCCTTTCAAATCAAATCGCATTTACAGAAACACAACAGAAGTACAAAGTTTTTGGCATTTACTTATTACTGAATGAATTTTTAACATCGACGATTAATTAAAATAAATATTTGAAAAAAAATAGTACAAGTAAAATAAAAAACTTTTAAAGAGGCTTTGACACAAATTTCAATTGCAAGAAATGAATTTTGATAGAAGATCACCCATTGTTTAGAGAAAAAGTACCAGAAACCAAAAAACATTTTTTTTTTTCATATTCATAAAATAGCATATGCAAAAAACTGATATTTCATTAAAAATCAATTTTAAAAAGATTAATTCAAAGTAGGAAATTCTGATGTTGGATAATCCAGTGTTTTGAGAAAAAATATACAAAAATGATAAATTATTTAATTTTATTTACATAAATTTCTAATTAAATTGTTAGAAACAGCTTTCCACATCACCCTGGGGGTACTGTTTCTAGATGCACTACCCCTTTTCAGAAATATTAAGCGAAGGTGGGTTCCCCAGTAGGTCTATTTCCTTCGTTTGCTAAAAGATTAATATCCTAAAGTTTATCCTACTAAGGAAAAGTTGACAGTTTTCTTTTCACATTTTTAGCTCTAAGCTGGTCATTCTTAATAATGGGGCACAGGTTCTACAAAAAATGTAAGATTAAAGCTAACTAAAATTAAAAAAGTTAAATTAGCATTAAGTTCAAGGATCTCGACAAATTTAAATTATTACCTGTAATAAAAATAATATAGGAAATATTTCATTAAACTATTTCAAATTAAAATTCGTCATTCTGTATGTTTAAAAAATAACTGCGTTTCTGAATAATTTTCTAGCGATTTCCTCCAAAAACCTATTATTTTCTTTTGTCCACAATTGAATTTAAAAAATTATGTATGCTTTACATAAAGAGAAAAAGTCCATTAATTTTCAGCCGAACAATTTCGTTTTGCTCGGCCCGCACAAGCGAGTTGATTTTTTCCGTACTTTAGGCTTAGCCGATCTTGGAGAGTAACATTAATTTCTAAGCTTTAGAAGAAGAACCTAAGAAATGCTTAAATTACATAATTAAATAAACGATAATGTAGAGGTAATATAATCAACAATTAAAGCATCAAATTAGACTTGTCACCACGTGAGTAAATACAAGAACAGCTTTATATCTAAAAATATTGCAATCAAAGTTAACTCTAAAATATAACTAGATTATATTTTTGTATGGAACTAACATAAATTTAAAAAACTTACTTTAGAATGAGTTAATCCAAGAATACACCGGAATTTCGATATGTATTTCTTTAAATCACGCGCGCATTCCAATCGCAAGCACTCAAACGAAGGCTTTACGCTGTGACGTCACAGCAGCTAAATTTCTCATGTTTATGGCCTCCTCTAGGTAGCGCTCTTGTCTTTTTCGCGCACGGCCTCGGTTCAGGTTACTTTTTATTTTGAGCGAAAGAATTGTTGGAAAATATGGTTATAATGTTTCTTTAAAAATTCATTAAAAATAGAATTTTTTGTTTTTAACATAACTCTTTAAAAAGTTTTTACCTATAAGTTTTTTTAATTTATAGGTTAAAACGTTCGTGGTATTGAAAAGATAGTTTTTTAAACTTTAAGATGATGTAAAAAACCATTTTTGAAAGTTAATTAAAATGATAATGATAATTCTAATTAAAATTTCAAAAAAAAAAATGCCTCAAGATGCATATTTCCACATCATTATTATAAGCAAAGATATAATTCAAACTAATTTTATTTTATCTGATTTCTCACTCATGTGCTTCTACTGTTTTGCTAAATGTTATGATAAATGGAAGAAAAACATTATAATATTACACTATTTCAGATTAGAAATTCGAATTTTTCTTTCTTTTTGTTTTTCAAATATACTGACATAACGGAAAAGTTGATTGAAGAGACATGATTTTGCATTTTAATAATATACGGATACTAAGATTTTAACCTTTCAGCTTAAAGAACTTTTTTGGTATTAGTATAGTAACGGATTTTTGCAGTTATGATACATTTAGGATAACAAAGTTTGAATTTAGTAGATAATTAAATATTTAGAATTATTTTTTTATAGCTGTGAAGTATTCTTCCTTTATAGATATATATACATAAATACATATATATTAAACATATATATGCATAAATGCATACATATTAAATGTATTTTTTTTATTGTTGCAGGTCCTGTCAACCGAAGAAAATGTCTAAAATCCGATCTTCACATGATCTGGACAAAAAAGAATTGGACAAATCTTCAAGTATTTATATCGCTGAGCATTCGATCAGACCATTGCAAAATAATACAAATTATGAAGCCCAACATAACATACGACCAAATACAAACTTGCTTTTAGGATTTCAGGACTTCAATTCAACTAGTAGGAATTTTTCTGCCGCTCCTGGATCTGAGCGGCGTCGGCGGCTTCAACCGTTAGAAAGGTGTTATCAACCATTAGAAAGTTGCTATCAACCGTTAGAAAGGTGTTATCAACCGTTAGTTAGGCGTTATCAACGATCTGATATACTATGGGGGATTAAAGATTCAGTATGGAGCTTCGATCAAGCAGCAACACATTCCTTTACAAGGGCCGATAAATGGGAAATGGACAGATATGTTAAACCTATGTCAAGAACGGAACTGGAAAGTTTGCTTCATAAGAGTCCGGAATGGATTCTGTGTACTATTCTTAGTGAAGACCCTTCTTTTTGCGCAATTTTGAAGGAACAGGTTGTTAGTCGAAATATTATGGCATTAGTATTACTTGTTTTACAGAAAGCTACGACTTCTCATTTACCCCAAAATGTCATTGCCATGATTGATTATGTAGTCAGAAGCGATAAGTTCCTGTTTAGTAAATTTTATGCTTTTCTGCAATCTTACGAAGACCAATCTATAAACATTCCGTACCATTGGAATTCTTTTCTCAGTTTATCAGAACTCTTGGTTAAAATTCTGACTTTTGTGCCACTCAGTTATTTAGAACCTTTCCTAGATGCCCTTGACACTAATGCTCAAACGCTGGAGATTGCCTGCCATACATACCTTCGAGAAGATGATCAGTTATGCTGTGAGATATCAAAAAATCTGAAGACTTTTGAAACGAAGTTATACGCTTCTTTATATGACTGTGGTCCAATAAAAGGAGAACAGGTTTGCTGCACAGAGAAACTACAGCCTCAAAATTCTCCTGAAGACTATCGCAGTATACCTGTTTTGCCTACGATTAAAGATATTCATTCGCCGTGTGTGTTTTTGCAGCCTAATTTGATTAAAGGAAGTTATGAAGATTGTAAGCATTATCTTGACGTGCAGTTTCGTTTGTGTAGGGAAGATTACGTGAAAACCATCAGAGATGGTATAGCTGAGTACTTGAGTTTGAAAAAACAAGAAAAGTCCCTGAATGGGTGCAAACATGTTAGAGTGTATTCTGACGTTCGTATCATTCAACAAGAATTTGTGCATGGAGAACTCGTTCATTTGGCTCGTTTCAGTGATGAGAAATTTTCCAAAATAAAATGGGAAAATAGTAAGCGATTTCTCACAGGTTCCCTTCTTTGCTTATCTTCGGATGATTTTGAGACCATATTATTTGCCACCGTAGTTCGTAGGCAGCCGAAAGAACTCCGTGAAGGATTGCTGCTTTTACGTTTTGAAGAAATAACTTATGAAGTGTTAACTCTGACTCGTTTAAGAAGCTTTGTAGTAATGGAAACAAGCGCTTACTTTGAAGCTTATAGACATAACCTTCAAGCATTACAGGAAGTTGAGATAACGAAATTTCCAATGAAATCACATATTGTTGAATTACAGAAATATGTACTAAAACCAGCATATAGAACTGAATCAACTGTGTATGACATTCGTCCTTTATTGTTGCCTTTGAGTCGATCATCTGTTGAAAAGTGTATCAAGGACTTTGGCGTGGTAAAAACCATCTACAAATTTGATATGGTTTCTGATAAACGAATTCTGGAAAAAGCAAAATTGCTTCCTATTTTTAGCGATGAATGCTGGCCATCTGCTGCGGAATTGAAGCTAGATCCCTCTCAATATGCTGCAATAAAGACCGCACTGACAAAACGATTTGCCCTTATACAAGGCCCACCTGGAACTGGTAAGACGTATGTTGGACTCAGAATTGTTCAGTTGCTTTTGCACAATTTATATGGAGGAACTTGTAAACCAAATCGTCCAATTATGGTAGTCTGTTACACAAATCGCGCTTTGGATCAGTTTTTAGAAGGTGTGTTAAAGTTTTCTACGCAGATAGTGAGAATTGGTGGGCGAAGTACAAATGATTTGGTATCCCGATTTCAGTTGCACAATTTGAGAAAAATTGTAGAACAGAAAAAAATAATTCCGAATCATCTATTCAAACTCATACAGCAAAGGAAATATGAGTTACGATGCTTGATTAAACGTATTTGTCTGATTAAGCAGTATGTTGAAAGGTGTCATTCAGCAGTGTTAAGATTAGATATATTAGAAGATAGCATGTCCTCTGAACATTACGATACTTTGAAACGTTTGTGTCTTTCAGCACACGATGAAACGGTGATGTATATTTGGCTTGGTATTGAAACGACACTTGAATATCCGTCTAAGAATCAAGCCAATTGTAAAAATGATGAGTCATTGTTTTCTGATATCTGTGCACAAAATAGCAACCCTGCTGACCTCTGTGCTTCAAAGGAAGACGAATACGAAGAAGAATGTGATGAAACCGAAGTTGAATTTATAGAAGCATTTCGAAGCATCAGCTCAGAAGAATTTGCTGATTTTGTCATTGATGTTAATAAAGACGAATTCTCTCAAGAGAATGATGCACTGTATAACATACATTTCAGGTATACAATGCGAAATAAGAAGCGAAACTTCACAGGTGATTTGGCCACAATAAAAGCTATGACCGAGGAAGAAGTGAGAAAAATCGATTGCATTCTATCGTTACCATATGTTGACCGTTGGCGCTTGTATAAATTCTGGTTGGAATTGCATACCTCCAAAAAGCAAAAAGAAATACTGGAAATGCAAACAGTACTTCAAACAAAATTGGTGGAGCTTAAGGAATTGCAATCTGAAGTTGATCTTTTCACATGTCGCCCAGCTCATGTTATTGGTATAACTACCACTGGAGCTGCTAAATATCGAAATATTGTTAAACGCTTGAACCCTATGATTGTTGTTTTTGAAGAAGCAGCAGAAATATTAGAAAGTCACATCGTCACTTCACTTACTTCGACCACAGAACATGTTATTTTAATTGGTGATCATCAACAACTTAAGCCCAGTCCGTCTGTACATGATTTGGCTGTTCAATATGATCTAAATGTTTCATTATTTGAAAGAATGGTGAAGAATGGAATGCCATGTAACAAATTAAGCATTCAGCATAGAATGAGACCTGAAATAGCTTCTCTACTTGTACCGCATTTTTATGAAGACTTAAAGAATCATGAGTTGGTCTCGAAGTACGAAAATATGAAAGGGATAAAAAAGAATGTATTTTTTATTACCCATTCTTATAATGAATTACATGAATTTGACACTAGAAGCAAAACAAATCAACATGAAGCAACTTTCCTGATAAAATTATGTAAATATATTCTTTTACAAGGATATAAACCTACTCAAATTACGGTTTTGACCACATATTCAGGTCAACTTCTTGTTCTGAAGAGGTTGGCTGGTGATGGTATCTTGAAAAATGTGAAATTCACCGTGGTTGATAATTATCAAGGAGAAGAAAATGATATTATTTTAGTATCTTTCGTTAGGAGCAACGAAGAAGGGGAAATAGGATTTTTAAAAGTTCCGAATCGTATTTGTGTAGCTTTGTCTCGAGCTAAGAAGGCCCTTTATTGTGTTGGAAATTTTGGTATGTTAAAAGAAAAAAGTCTTGTTTGGAAAAATATTATCCAGATTTTGGAAGAAAATCAAGCTATTGGCCCATCACTTCAATTGTTTTGTCAGAATCATCCTGACACTACTAATGTTGTTACTTTTGAGAAAGATTTTGATACTCTTCGTGAAGGTGGTTGTAGTCGTATCTGTGGATTTATTTTGGCGTGTGGTCATCCGTGCCAACTTATGTGCCATCCATATGATAAGAAACATGAAAAGGTAAGATGTTTGGAATCATGTGACAGAAAATGCATGTATGGCCATTCTTGCAAAAAAACTTGCTCTGAAGCTTGTGGACCTTGTTCTGTATTTGTTGAAAGGCAGGTGGAACCATGCGGCCATATTATTAATGTTTATTGCTTCAGGAGAGATTCAAACGTACTAAAATGTGATAAACCTTGTGAAAAAATCTTAGCATGTGGACATCAATGTCAAAATATTTGTAGTTCTGTCTGTACTTCAAAATGTCTGAAGAAAGAGAAGATTGCTTCATCAGTTTGTGGACATTCAGTTGAAGTAGAATGTTGCAAATCCGGCGATCTTTTGCACCTTGCGAAAATATGTAAGAAACCATGTAATATGAAACTTTCTTGTGGGCACGAATGTCAAGGAACATGTAGTAAATGCTATCAGGGTCGATTGCACATTTCATGTACCCAACCTTGCAAACGTATTTTGATATGTGGTCACGAATGTACATCTAGTTGTTCTAGAAACTGCCCTCCTTGCAAGTATCCTTGCGAAAATCGATGCTCTCATGGCCGATGTCCTAGAAAGTGCTGTGAACCCTGCGTTAAATGTCATCAACCTTGCGAATGGTCTTGTCCACATCAAAAATGCAATCAAATGTGTGCTGAAGAATGCTCTCGCGATATCTGCTATGAACCATGTGCTAAAATTTTGAATTGCGGACACCCTTGCATTGGTCTTTGTGGAGAGTTCTGTCCCAAAGAATGTAGAAAATGTGATAAAGAAACAGTGCAGAAGAAATTTTTTGGCACAGAAGATCAAGAAGACGCTAGATTTGTTCGCTTGGAGAATTGCGGACATATTTTCGAACTACTTGGCCTCATGCGGTGGATGAAAACTTACATTCAAGAGCAAAGAGAAATTCGACTGATGTCTTGCCCAGAATGTAAACAGGTGATCAGAAGAAGTTTTTGCTTTGGAAAAGTGATAAAATCTTGTCTGGAAGACATTGAAAAGGTGAAAAATATTACGTGTGGTAACATATATAGGAATTTCTTCATTCAGAATTCTTTGATGGAGAAAATTAAATCCAACATTCACAAAATTCCAGAATTTTGTCTACCAATTGTAAAATCTCTGAAGTCTGTATATGGTCGCAGTTTAATAGAAATAACTACCATAGAAAATTTATTTAACTTGGCACTATTGTTGGCTGAAGAAATGCAGTTTTTTGATAATCGACCTAAAGTTAAAGAATATCAAATATATAACTCATATCATGAATTGGTTCGATTTATGTCATTGAATAAGAAACTGATAATTGATTTCATGATAGATGAATTCTTGACTGCATCTGACCAGCAACTGATAGAGTTGAATTGGGAAATTCATCGTCTCAAAGTGGCAGATAAACTTTTAAAATTCGTTTTTGCTAACAGTCACATAAAATCTCATGCAGAATTATCTTCCCTTGTTCATTGTATTGCTTCTTTTCAACCATTTCGAGAAGAAAAGGCTCGAGAATTTGCGGCTCTATTGCATGTACATTATGATGGTTTCAATGTTGACTTTTCTGCCCTTGTAGAGCCTGCATCATTGAACGTTCTGAATTTATCGAAAGATTATTGGTACATATGTCCATTTCAACATGTCTGTTTCTCAACTTCACGAGAAGATCAATGCAGTGTATGCGGTTCTAAAATAGATGGAAAGAATGTTGCACTCCAGACAAATAATGCCATTGCAGATGAAAGAGACGCTGCCTCACAACCTGTATTTTCAGAACTCATAGAAAGTCAACATTTTCTAAACAATGTAATAAGTTTGCTTCAATTTGATTACTGTGACCCTTAGCCAGAATAATAATTCTGGTCAACTCTTATTCTTTGCTTTATTTTTTCCCCGACTATTTCGAGAAGAAAAAGCAAGGAAAAAAAAAAATGTAGCTATATTGCAGACACTTGTACTCTGTTGTTATGACTTATATATTGACTTTTCTGCCTTAACTGAACCTGCATCATTGACTGTTCTGGGTTTATCAAAAAGTAATTGGTACAAACGCCCAAGTCAATGATAGTACAAAGGCAACATTTTCTAAATAATATAATAAGCCTTGTTTGAATAGGAATACATTTGAGCTTTTATAATTTAATACATTTTAGATTTGAAACTCATTCAGGATTATTGCTCAAGCCAACTTTTATTATTAAATTCAAATAGAAATTAATCTAGATTTTCTGACGCTTCATTTTATTATAATTGTATATGACGAATATTTATATAATTTACATGTGAATTTAATAATTAATGTTGGCTTAAGCAATAATCCTGAATGGGTTTCAAATATATATATATATATAATTAACTTGTTTAATAATTATGATTTATTTTTTATTTGTATTTTGATCTTCATTATTTAACTAAAAAGTGAAAAATATTAATGGGCCGTGAAATATCAGTGATATGTTCACAGCTTCTGCTAATTTGAATTTGAAATCCATTTGGATTATTTTTTTTTATTCTTATTTTATTACTTATTCGGAATTTCAAATCCATTTGGATTATTTTTTTATTCTTATTTTATTATTTATTCGGAATTTCAAATCCATTTGGATTATTTATTATTATTATTTTTTTTATTTATTCGGAATTTCAAATCCATTCAAGATTATTAATGCAAAGAATTATTAAAATGTACTAATTATTGATCTAAGAATTAATCAGTTCAATCTGTTAATAATTATGATTTATCAATTTAATAATTACGATTAATTTTTATTGGTATTTTGATTTCCATTATTTGGCTAAAAAGTGAAAAATATTAATGGGCTATGAAATATTAGTATATAATGTTTACAGCTTCTGCTGATATTAAATTTTCAATCCATTTGGATCATCCAAGACGATTCATTCAAAGAAATATTAAACTGAACTAATTATTGATCTAAAAATGAATCAGTTCAACTAATTAATAATTACGATTAATTTTTGTTTATTGGTATTTTGAACATTATTTGGTAAAAAAAGGGAAAATGTTAATAGGTCATGCTGCTGATTTGAATTTTAAATCCATTTGGATTATTTTTTTTATTCTTATTTTATTATTTATTCGGAATTTCAAATCCATTTGGATTATTTTTTTATTATTATTATTTTTTTTATTTATTCGGAATTACAAATCCATTCAAGATTATTAATGCAAAGAATTATTAAAATGAACTAATTATTGATCTAAGAATTATTCTGTTAATAATCACGATTAATAAATTTAATAATTACGATTAATTTTTATTGGTATTTTGATTTCCATTATTTGGCTAAAAAGTGAAAAATATTAATGGGCTATGAAATATTAGTATATAATGTTTACAGCTTCTGCTGATATTAAATTTTCAATCCATTTGGATCATCCAAGACGATTCATTCAAAGCAATGTTAAACTGAACTAATTATTGATCTAAAAATGAATCAGTTCAACTAATTAATAATTATGATTAATTTGGTATTGGTATTTTGATCATTATTTGGTTAAAAAAGGGAAAGTGTTAATAGGTCATGAAATATCAGTATAATGTTTGCAGCTTCTGCTGATTTGAATTTTAAATCCATTTGGGTCATCCAAGATGATCAATTCCAAGGATTATTAAATTCAACTAATTATTAGGATTATTAAATTGAACAAATCAGGCCTATGGTGTACATTTTGAATAAAGTCTGCATTTATATCCACAGTGTCTTTTGGGCACACCGATACCTATCGAATTTAAAATCAAAGAGTTCAAGAGCCCGCGTATTTTCACAAGCATGCAAACGCGATAAGGCAAAAAGGCAACAACTTAAATAGGCGGAAATTTGATATATAATTTCCGTATCAAGTTGTTGTTCCGCATCAGATTTTAATTTTAATCAATCGGGGGACAAAAAGGCGTCTAAAATTCAAAATTTGATGTTTTGCTGCTTGTATATTAATAGCATGCCAGCAGTTAATCGCCAAAGGTTGCACTGTAATAGGCTCCTTTGTAGTTGTTCGCCGATGGCATGCAATTAATAAATAATGTACAAATGCATTTATTAAAGTGCATGGGAGATCATTTTAGTGAACTTTTTGAATTTTCGATAACATTTTGGAGTTTTTACATTGGAATTATTGTATATTTGATATAAATAATTTCTTTTGGTAAAAATAATGAAGCGGTGTTTTTCATCACTGCATTTCTTTCTTTTTTTTTTTCTTCTCCCTTTTTCTTTTTTGTTCAATTGTGTGAAATTCAATAGAACTGAATTAGTTATGAAATGAATGAATTGTTCTAGAAGAGAAAGAAAAGGAATGTGCTTTTTTTTCCATTGTTCACATTAATTTGTTTAAAAAGTACTTCTGAAATTTGAAAGTACAAGTAAAAATTGTTTTACAGAATCAAAAAGAACAGATAGCACTAATAATTGTGTGATTCCATTATATATATATATATATATATATATATATATATATATATATATATATATATATATATATATATATATATAATATTACCATAACCATTACAGTTTTGGTATAAAACGAAAGTAGCTGTATTAAGCTTAGGTATATTTATTTTTAAAAGATATTTGATTGTTTATTTACTTCAAATAACTTAATAATGAAGCGATGTATATGAAAGAAATGATTTAACGTTATTATAAGATATCAATCGTCATGAATCTGGTTTCATATGTGAAAACAGTATTTAAATAGTGTTTTTGTACAGAAATAAGCACAGGTGAATGTAAAGATCTTTCTTTTAAATGCTAATTTTTTTATATGTTTGTTCTTAATTTTCTTTTCATGAATGGAAATAAAAAATGTATAACAAATTTTGGCTCATTAATTCGTTAAACATCATTTTGAGAATGCTGCATAGCTCATGGTCATATTATCGAATGAAAGAAGGAAAGTAAAAGAGAGTTACAAAATGTAACTATTTTGTAAAATGTATATATATATTAGATGAACTTAAACAGATTCTTTTTATTTCTTATATTATCTGCTTATTTTGCTTCCAATTGATTAAAATTTTATATTTGATGAATGCATGGCGTAAGAACTCGTATAATTATAAAAAAAAAAAGAAAAAGGAAACTCCTTACAAAAGTAGATTTTTTAGCATCTAAATATTTTCTATTACCTTTAGTCCTCAAGCAAAAATAAGGAATTATTGCGTATTAAAGAAATCATAGATAAATAAAATAAAAATCTATTGATATCGCATAAATGATCATTTATTGCAAAAAAGAAGAAAAAAAAAATGAACGTGATCTGTATTGCATATTAAAACCATTAAATATAATCAAATACGTTTAAAAAAAATTAAAGCAAGTATATTATTTGAAATTTTCTAAAGCTGGCCTTTTTACATATCGTTGCTATTAAATATTTCAGATGCTTTATTTAATTTTCTTCAAATTTTTAAATGTTAGTTCACGTACATTTAAATATTTTAAAATTAATGAATGGATGAAAGCAAAAGTGGAAATCCTTTTTATTTATTACAGACTATGTTAATCAAATCATTTTACTTCAAATAGATTATATTAAAAATAGTGACACTTAGGCTTGGTAAATCAATTTTCATCCCAGATATCAAAAAAAAAAAAAAAAAAAACTTTTAATAGAAACGTTGCTTATTTTAACTTCTTGAATCCTGAGGGTCCACATACGTCACCCCCCCCCTTTTATTTTGCTTCATAAAATCTAAATCATTAATATTCAGTTTAATATTTTGAGTTCACTTCTACGAGATTGAATTGTGTAGCTTTAAAAAAATACCATTATTTATTTAGAAATGATACCGAATCTACTGAATATATTTACAAAAATAAATGATTATTTTATCCTATTTTGCAAAGTGGATTTAAGATATTGTGGTCGAAAAAGTAAGCAATTTTCATAATCATTTTAAAAGATTGCACTTTATGGTATAAAGTTTGTAACATTTGAGATAATCAACTTATTTTGAAACTAACATTTCATTTGTATTATATTTAAAAACATTTAAATGGTTTATGTACTGGATATGGATATCAATTCTAATGAGATAAAACAACAGTAATGCACCTATGGGTAATATACATGCCTTTCAATTCATTAGAATGAATAATTAAATATTTGTTGCGATATAAAAATCAAACGAGAGAATTTTTTTTTTAATTTCAATTTAAAATATGTTTTTTTTTCTTTGATTAACCAAAAACAAAAGTTTTGGTTATATTATTAAAGCATATATTATGCAACTTATTGTTTTATAAGCTCATGATGCTCTATGTACATCAGTCTTAAAACTTTTTTTTTTTAATTGGGCTCTTAAAAATTATTCAGTTGCCATAAATGAGTTTTATTGAAAGATTTTAAGCAATTTTTAGATTAATGAGTAATTGAATATATTTTTTTTATCAGAAATCAATGCTTGAAACTTGCTAATGAATGCATTTTTTACATTGAAGTTGTTCAAACAAGTTGCATTAAATTCAGTTTTTATAAAAAAAAATAATAAACATTCTTGTTAAAACAAGACAGTACTAATATTAATATTAAAAATAAGAAAGCTATTTTTTAATTATTTTTTTTTCTTTTTAATGAGATTAAGTAAAAAAATAATCCTTAAGCTATCAAAAGCAAGCAACATAACATGCTATATCCTGATAGTGGTAATTTTTTTTTACTTCAATTCATTATAATAATTTTATTAAATAAAATAAGGTTAAATATTTTATTTAACCTTATTTTCAAAAACTTTAAAAATAAGGTTGGATGAATAATTTTAATTTTGTGAAAAAGTTGCTTAAATTACACCTCAGATCATTGCATAACTAAGCAAAAGAGATATTATCTTGCAAAAAAAAAAAAAAAAAAAAAAAATAGCTATAAAAACTACCAGTCTTTATAAATTGGAAATGAAACAAGTTAGAGCAAAAATAAACAATAAAGAGATATAAAAGGCGTCAAAATATTGGTTCAAACAGAACAAAAACTAAATCTGTATGCATTTGTGTCATATGTGAGGAACAAATAAGAAAATGATACCACTTTTAAAATATCAAACTTTATATGAGTATGTAAACCAAAGAATATTGAGCCGAAAGAAATTGTCGACATAATTTGACCATTTTCTTTGATTTAACTGTTCACATAATTTTAATAAGTTTTAATTCATTTTAATTTAAAGTACGTTTTTTAAAGTCATTTAAAACAATTAGTCATGCATGATTCTTCATAACGTAAGAATTATATTTTGAAAAAAAAAAAAAAATAGTGGAGTTTATTTTACCTCTTAGTGCTATTTATTTTAAAATGTTTAACTTCTAAATAATTTAGGTCCTCTTTTTTTTTGAAGTAATGATCAGTGGAATCACATTTTTGAAAAAATTGTTACATATATATTTTTTAATCCAATTCTTTTTGCATTATCAGTCTTCTTTAGATAAATATTTAAGGCAATTTTACTCTGCTAAAATGATGTATTGAAAGCTATTGAGATTTACATTTTGGTACTTTTATATTTATCGCAATTATAAATATTCGTTACTCTAAAATTTGATATATCTACAGTTTTTAGTACCTACCTTTGAAAGATTATTTTTAACTCTTTTTGAGTGCATTTCAATCAGGAAAGTAATAAAATGATTTTTTTTTTTCTGTATTTAGTATAAGTTACGTTGCGGGGTATAATATCCAAACATACCAAGTAATACTGAAGGAAAGGTTGTACTTCCGTCAACGAAAATACATTGATAAAAATTTTGTTAAAAATGTATTTATTTCAAAGTGAAAATCTAATTTTTTAATATTTCAGTTTCTTTCCTTTTTTTTTTTTTTTTTTCACTTATCTTTCTAGAAAATATGTTTCTTGTTTACTGACACGCACTGAAAATTCCATTTTTCTAGAATTAGTTTGCGGTACGCGTTAACTTGATCTTTTAATCTGAACTTTTAACAACGTGATAGTAACAGATTGACGTAAAGAAAACTACGTGTGACATGTTTTCCCTACGCACGTGTAACATGTTTGTGCTGCTAAATTATATTTTTATTTTGTGTAAATAAGTTGTTAGAAAATATGCTTAAAATATTTGTTGAGTAAAAAATAGAAATTTAAATTTATATGTTAAAAAATTGCTATTCCTGAAAAGATGAATTTTTGAAATTTAAAATGATGTAAAAATTATTTTTGCACTGTAATATTTTTTAATGTTATATCAAGAAAATTTCAAAATTTCGCTTAAAATAATCGCTCTGAAGTGAGCAGCTATTTATAATGATAAATTGCCTTGGTGTCGAAACGACACCAGTGGACTTTCTAGGTATATTTAGTTGTAAAATCTCACCTAATTAACCTAGAGCTACAAAACTTTTTCTGTGTAATCACCATGGAAAATGATTAAAAATGACGAAAAATTTTTAAATTCCCTGCAAAAATGCGGAAAGGAGAACATACTAAACAGGCTCGGGTGTCCAATCGACACCGATAGACGTTCTAGGGTTAATCATGTCTATGTCATATGATATGTTGTTGTTGTTGTTTATAATGGCATCTACCATTGACAAGCTCGCTGACGAAATCAGCGATTTTAAGCCAAGGGAGCGTCTCTTGTTTTAGTAGCGCCAACTAGGGCCAAGAGTCGTATGATATGATACTCGAAAACGCCTTTGTTTAAATAAAGTTCAATCTTCTCACCAAATTTAAAATTTCTGTTAAATTTTGAAGAAATTCATCGAGAAATACTGCTTATACATGTGCACGTGGATATAAAAAAATACAAAGAACTAGAGAGATGAAATTTAGACCATCTGTATTAAATTTTAGAACCTTTAGAAAAACTGGCCTTTTGTTCACGGGCTTGTGAAGTTGATAATTCACAGATTAGCAACTTATTAAAATGAAATTTGAGTATAGTCTATCAAAAGTGTAGATCTGTATCATCAAATTTTGCTTTCAATCGGCTAGCAAAATTTACATTCGATTTTCTTCATTACGAGGTACAACGTGCGCCGTTTTGTTATTCTCAAAAATCTTAAAGTAGAAGATATTTTCGTCAACCTTTTATATATATCAACCTTTTGAGTGGTCTAGATCCCTGATCCTAAATACAATGAAAACGAGTACTTGCAGTAGTTTCTGTCTTATCCAAAATGCTGAATTCCGAAGCTTGGGGATGACAATTACAGGGTAGTTATAATTAAAGTTTCAATTTGAAATGGTCATAAAAGGGAAACTACTGAACCAAATGTTATCAAACTTGGTAATAATTTTAGAGAGGTCATGAGAATTTCTTTTCTGCTCCCCCCCCCCCAAAAAAAAAGTTCAAAAACTCCCCATTAGGAGAAAAATGGGGCTGTATGTAATATAGTTAAGCAAAATAGGACATGAAGACATCGGTTTGAAATGTGTTTAATCGTTTCTGAAACGTGTTACAAAGCACGTTTCAATGTGGTCAACCATTTTCTGTTTAGTGTAGCGTCCACAATTTTCTAAAATCAATTTAACCCTTAACTGGGGAGGTGCGGTCTACGAGACCGCATTTCATTTACACTCAAATTAAATTTTCTAATGAATGTATTAGTATGAAAAACTACCAATATATTTTGCAGATAATTTTCTTGATATATAGATATGTTTTAGAAATTTTTCAAAATATATTATCATTGAAAAAAGTAAATGCGTTGGAACATACATTTTCTTCTCAAATTACATGTTACAATAAATAATATTCTTGAAAAAGCATATTACTTTTTAAATCATAATTATTTTTACAGTATATGAAGGTATGTAGAAGACAATATAATGTCAAATTCAACAATTATAAGAAAAATTAAAAAAAAAAATGACAATGGGTTAAATTGACCCTTTTTTATCGACTTGTGTGACTTTCATAGCACGGTTTTCTAGAGCATTTTAAACATACAGGTTAAGAACTAGTATAAAAATCAACCTGTAAATTCTGTATATATATCTCTTGGTATATTAATATATTTTATAAATTTTTCAAAATACATTATCACTAGAAAAATTAATTATGTTTAAACATTCATATCAAAATCAGTTGAATGCGAACTTTCATCGCAAAACTTTTTTGTACAATTATCCTTATCACTAAAATTACTTTCTGCTTCATTTAAAAGTATTTTGAGCACTGCTTCATAATAGAATCAGTAAACTGGATGATATTTCGGGGCCCAAGTTTTAGCGCCATCTGCTAAGCCTTGTTTATCATTGAGACACTAACAGGGAGATGCGGTCTTATAGGCCGCGCTCAAAGAAATAACTGAATTATTTAAAAAAAGCATCTGCTGTAATCGGTTGTAAAAGTGCACGTGTATTGAAGGTCACAAAACAGGAAGCTACAGGGTCAATCCATTCAATTGAGGTAAAAATAGAATAGGGGTGACAGAAAATCCATCACTAGTCTCCAAGACCGCACGTCCCCAGTTAAGGGTTAAATCGCATTACTGCATTCTCAATAGTAGTCTTAGAATATCAGGATGAATATTACGCACATGTCGGCGTATTGCTTCTTTCATTTCCGCCCAGTTGTGTGGATTATCACCATAAATAATGCTCTTTGAGATAACACACATTGAACATTCTCTGAAATACGTTCATAAACGATTGAACACATTTTAAAACGGTGTCTTCATGTCCTATTTTGTTTAACAATATTGCATATAGTGCCATTTTCTCTCTGGTGAGAAGTTTTTGACTTTTTTTTTTAGCGGAAAAGAAATTTTCATGACCTCCTTTAAACTATTACCAAATTTGATAACAATTGGTTCAATAGTTTCCCTATTATGGCCGTTTCAAAGTGGAACTTTAATTATAACCACCCTGTGTATCAACTATTACGAGTTGGTTTAGAGAAGTTCATTCTCGCAGAAAATTAATCTCCCGATCTTACTAAATGTGGGTAAATTATCATTACATGGAAATAACTAGAATAATACTGATAAATAAATCGAAAGACCAGTCTTATTTCTTCCTTTTTCGATTTTTTTCTTTGCAAATATGGTATTGACTTTTCTTTTTAGGTATGAATCTTGACTTTTTTCTGAACTTTTGTCATCATCTGAATCCCTCTTCTTTTTTCTGCTGAATGCTCCATCGATTTACCATATTGCTCATCAATAGCAAACAAAATATCTTAAACAATACTTCCGGAGTTTCTGCAGAAGCTTGAACAACGACTAATGTAGTTGCCAATTTTAAAGATTCTCACATAAATAGCAACATTCTACCTATTTCTTCTTTCCCAACCTTCTCCCAAAAAATCGATTTTACCATTTTCATCGAAAGTTCTGTAATTTCTTGAGCTTTGGAAGTTTTGAAATGATACTGGAATGTGGAATAAAGGAGTAGCAATATCGGAAATAAATTAATTTCCGAATCAGTGCAGAAGACGGGAGAGCGAAAAAGTAGACTGCATCACATATAGGGTTTTGCACGAAAAGAACACTCCAAAGTACCTGCTTCGATTTTCGTTTGCAAATATTCGTGTTTTATTCATCAGTATGCATTTTAAAGTTAAAATATCACCTTCAATCATGTTTCAAATTGTATACATCTCTATATACTTTATTTATTAAAATAATTTCAAGGTAAAAAAACACACACATTATTTTGCAAACAAGATCGATGATATAAAAGAGATAAATCAGCGGAAGCCTTCCCATTTTTTGTATACTGACACATTATGGCATGTAATATACCTCTTTATATAGAGGAGAAAATCAACTACTGGCTGCTTTAAGAAATAGAAACCCTCAGCGGAGGTACCAGTCTATTGATTTTCTGAAAATAAGGAAGAGGAAAAAGTATATGTGTGGTTTTTTTGTTTAAAAAAATACATAGAAAATTTTGTTTTCATTTTTTGGACGGCTGCAAATTTGTAATAGTATAATAAATTATTTTTTATATATATATATGGACTTTTTAGTTTGGTGTTTAGTAAGTACTTTAGCACCTGTATATCACCCTTCTAAGGAGTAAAATTGTCCAAAATTGATAGGCGTGACTTTTTGAAATCAACAGTATACATTTTATATATTTTCTCATTCACCGATATAATGCAAAATTAAGTACATATTTACAATTTTTTATAACAACCACATATTCAATTTCATTTTTCTATGTCACAGCGTTTTCAAATTATGATCGTCAGAAGCACGCAAACAAAAGACCGACAGACGGCTAGTTTGTGGACGGATTTAGTTCAAAATCTGATACATATCTATAATATGGGTGATAAAATTCTATACTAAATTTCATCTATTTAACTGATAAATTTTATTACTTATCGCTCTTATCTCTTATTAGCTATCTCACTATTATCTTTTGTTGTCGTTGTTACTTATGGCACTTGTCATATACAAGCCCGCTGACAAAATTAGCGATTTAAGCTAGGTTTTGTGCAGTAGATTCTGAGAGCAAAGGCCCCTGAGTACAGAAGTCTGACTTCTAGCTCATATGAAGATGACACTCACTTGCACAACCCCTTTTTACAGGGGGCTCTTTCACACACCTCATAGATAGAACACAGGGTAAGGAACAACCATGCCCAAACCTGAACTTTAACCCAGGACACCCTAAGCAGGGAAGACGCACTACCCCTAGACCAGGAAGCCGGCGCTACTATCTTTTATTTATCGCATGATCATAAGATCTTCCTTTAAGACATGTATCGTCCAAAATTTGATAGAAATTTGAGTTCACTGCAGAAATCTGCAATACGAATCTATTTTGTTCGCAGGTATGATTTGTTTTTTGTTTTTTTAATCTGGTACATCTGAAAGATAGAAATTCTTCAAAATCTCAAAGTCGTTTTTTTTCCCTCTCTCTTTTACTCCCACGATTGCAGTATTTTCTATTTATATACGAAAAAATGAGATCGATTTTGAGATTATGATAAACCTCCACCTGTTAGGTATCATTGAACTTAAAACAATCATTTTTGCAATTTCTTCTATCTGTCTATGCACATGAAAATTTTAAAATGAAGTAAAATTTTGTTTATGAAATCATACGCTCAAGTTCATATTGCCTCATTGAAAAGAAACATTCGCTTCTCCATAGCCGAATGTTCATCATGCTGGTCTCGTGATCGTGAGTTCGAATCCCTCTAGAGATAATAAGATTCAAAATTTGTGCAAATATTTTTCCTTGATTTATGTTCTCCTTTATTTCGTGCTCCAGTAGTTTCTGGACCTTTCTTTAGTTTACAAGATAGATGTTCTGGACTTTTCTTACTGTCTCCAGAAAAGTATACTGGAACTTTCCCTGCTGGTATAAAAGCAGAAGATCTCTCAGTCACGATGTTCTGAGTTCAGAGTTGTGCAGAGATTGCATTTGTACTCCGCTCATTGAATTGAGTTAAATAAATTGGTTTAGTTTTACTTCCTGTGCGTCATTGAGTTCCACGCTAAAGTACCTACGTGACAATAGAATGGAGTTGTTGTTGTTGTTTATAATGGCACTGGCCATGGACAAGATCGCTGACGAAGTCAGCGATTTTAAGCCAAGGGAGCGTCTCTTGTTTTAGTAGGGCCAACTAGGGTTAAGAGTACGTCTTAGCTACTCACGCATCACATTCGCTTGCACAACCCCTTTTTACAGGGGGGGGGCACATTCACACATCTCACAGATAGAACAGATGAATAACAACCATGCCCGAACCGGGACTCGAACCCAGGACGCCTTATCACGGGAAATACCTCCTACCCTTATGCCAGGACGCCGGCATAGAATGGAGTGATAGCATCATAGAAAAAAACGAAGAAAAAGATAGAAACAGTCCAACATAACAACAACTACTACTATTACTCACTAAGTATTAATAGAATATTTCACAATTTAAAAACGCTGAATCTTAAAAGTTGAGTTTATTAAGAAAAACTTTTTTTATATTTAAAAACAGCACCGAATACAAAATAATTAAAGGCATCAAACTGAAAGAAAAAAAAAAGATTTGTATAGTAATCTATTAATTGATTTATTTAATTGAATTTCATTGATATGATTCTTTCCATATGACGTCATCTATAGTGAATTTGAGAAAAAAAAAACTTACAGCAAGATGCCTTTACTTTTGTAATAATAAGTTATAAATTTATAATTAAGGATAGAAAAATTTCACATTTTAACGAAAAGAAAATCTATTTATTTCTTTAATACAAAAGTGTTCGGTTATAATAATTGTTTTTAACAAGTTCACTTTATTCTTTCACTCGGGTATTATGCAGCATACTATCTAAGATTTATATTGCTTATTTATATTCAAATCGGAATGCAAATGGAGAAATATATAAAAATCGTTTATTTATCTTTATTAACCACTCATGTTTTATTTTAATCATATTTAGCAACCTGTATGATGGCTTAGAAATGCTTCAAAATTATACATCTATAGAATGACTGAATGGCTAACCTATTAGTAAAAGTGCCTTTTGAATAGATCTTTTGTGTATGTGAGTTTTCTTCTTCTTCTTCTTTTTTTTTTTTTTTTTTTTTTTGTGAAGCTTTTTCTTCTTTGGAGTTTTTAGATCGTTAAACTTAAAAATAAACTTCTGTAAAAGTTCTGTTGAATCACTTCGTATATCGAATGCATTCCAAAATCGAGCCTGGATTTGACGTTTTAGTAAAACTACTAACCTACTTCATCGCTTTTTTCTCCTGTACGAAGTAGACAAAAAGCGAGTGTTCGAAATTCGAACTTGAGATTTTTGACGAATCTCCACTTTTCAGATCTCCCCGAATTCGAAAAAAACATATTCTTGTAATTATGTCTGTCTGTCTGTTTGTCTGGGATTATGATAACTTAAAAATGCTTTGAGTTAGGTGTCTGTAATTTGGTTTGTGATCCAAATTACTTGATTTTTTTTCCATTCAAATTTTCAACAAAATCAATTCAAAGGCAGTGTGTCAATTTTTTATGTATAAATGAATGCGATAAGAGAACAACACAATTAGCTAGATTGATAAAATTTGGCACCAAGACTTAGCATCTGATATGCAGATCCATATTATGTTTTGAATGAAATCAATAAAAGTATTGACCATCTATGGATTAAAAATTTTAAAAAATGCAGAATTGTAGATTAACCAATTAAGTGTTTTGATCTCTTTGGTAAAATGCGTATCTCAATTATGTCGCAAAAATTTAGCCGAGTATACTCGTCAAACGCAGAGTATGTGCAATATAAAATTATGTTGTAATGAAACGAGTTTTATTGTTTTTATTTCAATAATCACATTTATTTATTTACCTAAACTAACATACATTTTTTTGCATATAAACGAAAAGTAACATAAAAAAATTAATTTATTATTTTAATTTGCAGTTAGAAAATAGTATTAAGCAAAGCAGAGTGCAACGCATAATAATATTTTATTTGTTCCGTTGATTTCGACTTCGCCTCAAAATATTTTAATTATCTTGAAATTTACGAATATGTTTGAGTTTTTACTAAAATTGTAATTCAACTGCAAATTGTCACTACTTATTTCCTCTGACGAGTAAACTCGTCAAAATGCAAAATGCTGCACTTTTTCCCATGACGAGTATACTCATCAAAAATAGTTAACTGATTATTGAAATTTGGCGTGTGATCTACTTACTACAATTGTAGTTCTGTATCCGATTTTAATCGCACAAAACAAAAAGTTTTCAAAATGTGTACTCGATTTTTTTCATGCGTCATGAAGCGTAAAACGCCAAGATGAGGGACTTTGTAAATAAAAATATGATAAATCATGTCGGCCATTTTCTTGCTTAATGTTCTAAAATTTTATGCGGGAAAGAGAAACAGTAACACTTTAATTAGGGAATATGCGGAGAGACTACTCCAGCTGAATTTGTTGCTGACTTCGCTTTCTTTTCTCTTAAGACTTATTAATATGCGTAGTGAAAATTATTTAAAGCTTAACTCAAACTGTACTTGATTCTACTTTTATGTTAGAATAATACTGAAAAGTACAGCTTTAAGCACGCTTATATCTTTGTAACATGATAGCTTTACCTAGTAGTATTCACAAGAAAGCGAAGAATATAATTTCGTCAGCAAACAATAAATGGCCGCTGAAAAAGATAATTAGTTCTGTGCCTTTTTTATTTAATTAACTTATTTCAATTATTTATAAAGTTTTTTTTTCTACTTTCCTGGGTATATTATGCACCAAAATTTAACTATCTATGTAAAAATGAAATTTAAATGTTGCAGTATTGAATTCAGTATAATGATATAAAATTGTGACACATGAATTACTGTCCAATATCCCTTAATATGGGCCACGATGGCATAGTGGTAAGATCTCGGATTTGAAACTAGTGGGTTTTAGGTTAAGAACCGATTTCACCCAAGAATAGCAGTGTAAGTGGGTCTAGTGTATGTTAAATTTGTCAGAACCAAACTTCCCCCCGCTTTTGTGGTGTGGAAGTTTAGAGGGGAGGTGACTGCTCAAACGTCGTTCTCATCATTTGACCACGGTTCAAAATTACGAAGTCCGTCCCAAAATAGCCCTAGTGTTGCTTTAAAATGGGACGTTGATATAAATAACTCAATATCATGTAATGTTTTCAAAAGTATGAAGTAGAAAAATCGAGACATTTTTTATATATGTACTTGCATTTGTGAATTTTTGAATTAACGGAATACAAAAGCTAATTTTAAAACGGACAAAGCTTTACTAACACTCATAAGTAGTTTATAGTTTTCTCATATTTAGGATAGTGTTTCACGGCTTTTAAGTGGTTTAATTTTAGAAAGTTTTCTGAAATTTGAAGTTAAAGGCTTCATTAATTTTCCAATCTATTGTTTGTAATCTTTTATTGACAAATCGCCCGTATTCCTAATTGTTTCTGATGAACAGCAGATTGATCAGATTTCTTCAAGGCTTGATTAAAAACCCGCTCTGAAAAGTGCAACAGTCTGTTGAATATTACAGTGTAATTGCTTTTCATTAGACATTTATTACCAACAACGTACTCCCGACTCTTATTTTGCAATATTTAACTTAGCGTATAATAATACGATTATTTTTATTCATTGATCACTGAAAATTTTAATTTTCTTCTCTGAATAAGAATTAAAATCTTCGTTGTGAAATTACAAATTTTCTATTGCTACAGTTGTGGATTTAAAATTGAAATTGTCTTCAAAATTATAATACCTTAAAAGATGATTGCCTCTACATTTACCGATACGATATTCTTAGTAAATGAGTTTTGATGAGATATAAGTTGCAAAACAAACAGAGATCACTTTAACATAATAATATTTTAGATTGGTATTTTCAGTAGATTGCGCCATGTGACAAGTATGTTGCAAAAATGATTTAAAGATCTCTGCAAGACAGAAAATTGAACTATTAACACTTTACACTGGGAAAAGTAATCCAATGCATAATTATTCACCTAATACAAGGGCTTGTTTATTGCTCCGAAATATATATATATATAACAATTATATATTATTATATATAATAAATATATATATATATAATAATATATAACAATCAAAATTGAAAAATAAATAAATAAAATGTCAAAATGATGCACCGTCTTGAATGATGAATGAAAGGCATCATCCAAATGCAGAGGGTTAAATTTGTCTTGAATTCATTTATTGCGTAAGAAATATACCTTAATTAAAGGATTTCTTAACATATTAATTAAAAATTAATCGATATTTCATCTTTTTTTTTTCAATAAGTTTGAAGTTTTTTTATCGCGTAAAAACCGCTTTATATCACATCAAAGAAACTAGTCTTATTAATACCAATTTTATTTCTGGGCGAATTTTTTTCTACTTTTAATAAATTTTTGAATATATTTTACAGCAATATATTTAATTGTTTTAGTTACTGCATTTATACATACGTAATTGCGAATGTCTATATAAGCGTTTTAGTATCTTTTTTAACAAGATAATGAGATTATTTTCATCAAACTTGCAGTCAATTAGAGCTTCCAACAATTTATTATTAGTTACTCTCCGCATAATTAAAATGTAGATTCAAAATTGTTTTATGTACAAAGATGAGACTTAGGTGTAGATAAATTTTTTTGTGTAATTGTTGAAACTAAGTTTATCTTTATGCTTATAATGACTTCAGTTTTCATTCTTAAAATTTTTACTTTAGCCTCAGTGCTGGTAGAATTCAATTCTCATGGAATTCTCTTTCTATCCACAGTTTATCACAGATCTTACCCCTCTCCTATGCATCTGACCTTGGGATAATTGGATATAGTTCCGGGGACATCCACTCCCCTTTCAGGTGGCCCCTCTCGAATACAAAGCTTCACTGACCACATTTTCTTCCCTTTCACGTCGTTTCTCAGAAAAGGGGAGGAAGGACAGTGACAGACCACCCATTTTGTTCAAGTGAGGGAAAGGGGTCACCTTGCTCCCTGTTTGTCATGTTCCTCAACCGACAACAACAAAGGCGGGAATTTGGGAAAAGAGCTGTTTTCTATGGACTTAAAAGTAACAAAATATATTTTCGTTGAAACAACGACCAAAATCAGATACACGGACAGTCTCCGCAAGGGTCACGCAAGGGTCAGAGTAAAGGCGTAGAAGTCCTTTCTCTCCAACTTCTAAAACTAAATTTTATTGATTTTAATTTTGATCTCCTTGGAAACAGTTATAAATTGTATATTTCGGCAAAGGAAAATAACAAAATATTTAACTTCCAATGAAGTTAGTTTTAGTGTATCGTCTATAAAAATATTCAAAATTAAAATCCCAAAGTAATAAAAAAAGACGATTTTTTAGAGCAGTCTAATTATTGTGAGTAAGACCGTTAAGAAATAATATATTTTATTAGAATTATAAAACAACGCTTCTTGTAAAATGTAATTATTTAGGATGCTATTAAAATAATCAAAGATAATTTGATTTTACTTGAACAAGATCGAGTGCACACCCCTTACAGATTAAATTTCACAAAAAATATTGCATAAAAAAATCCGTAGGTCCTTCTCCAAAGCTGCCTTTTTATTAATCCAATTTTTTTCCAGATTCATTTACAAGTTATTATTATCGAGTAATTGAATGACAATCATTTAACCTGTTTTCGTTTATATAAATTAAACGTAAATTTTTAAAAATGATATAAGGACCTACGAAGCGAGCTAAAATGTAGTCTAGCTGAGATATTTCGAGCTAGAACCTGGAATCTATTTGAGAAAGGAAGAATAGTATATATATTTGGATGTTTGGAGGGTAATAGATTGTAGTTCGGTTTTTGTTGAGCATCAAACGTGCTTAAATTTTTTTGTCCGTCCATACATACTAAGAAGGAAAAGGTGTTTATTTACAATATATATTTACAATGAAAGTACAGTGAATCTAATTTCTCCAGGGAAAAATTTGTATGTACTGAAATGTACATTTCAGAAAAATATTTTGCTTTTTTCTTTCGGCTCAGATTTAACTCATAAAAAAACTGAAGGGATATAATTAAGAAATAGTACAGCTCAGAAATTTTTAATTAAAAAACGTATAAATTGAATTTAAATTTTATGGTTGTTTTTTACCCATTTCATCATCAACATATGCTGAGTATCACATTTTTGAGATAAAATCTTGCACGGATATCGCTGGTATTTTTCTTTATATTTCACCTAGTAATTATTTAAGTCTAAACTCTGCAGATCTTACCGTGCACCAAATAGATAATGAAAGCTAACTCTAGTGAATGTTTAAATGTAATATATAACTTAGAAATATTTTAATTCTATGTCTACTAAAAGAGTAATTTGGTGTTATCATGCAAAAATTGTGCGATTTCAAATGACCTAAATTGTGATTTGGTAAATTTCCGATCAAGATAAATTTCTATTTAAAATATACTCTTCTGTACCAATGATGCTAAGTTCATTTATAACGAAAAACTTTACTCACAATAAATGAGTTTATTGCGAATTTCCGATGTAGAGATTTTGTCTAATAAACTACATCCTTTATTACATTATATTTGCTCACGAACTGTAAATAGGGTCCCAGAAAGAAACAATAATTCTCATATAAACGTGAATTTTTATTATTACTTATTGCAGTAAAGCTCTTGTTCTATTAAAATTTAATGGGAAAATATTTACCCCGAAAGGATTCGATGAAAGAAATTTTTATCAATATTTTTTTTCTTGTCATGTTGTATATATCTCTATTGAAAGTATAGCTATTGCATACAGTTAAGTATAATATATAAAGTATTATAACCTTCAAAACTAAGGAAAAGCTTTAGATTTTATCTTAGTATCGGAGTAAATAAATATTTATTGGTATTTACAAACTAAAGCATATATATTTTAGTTAAAATCAATATTGTACAATCTCTGAAATTTACATATTTTGATATCGTTTGCTATGAATAAAATCCTTTCATAAGACTTTGTACATATGATTATACATTTACATCCAAAAGTAATTGAATATTTTTGAAAGTTTTCAAAATTTCTAGAAATATCCCTTTAGAAGACATGCTTCAAAACATTTTTTTAGAAAAAATTCTGTTTATTTTCTTTCGTAAGAAGTAATTAATATTTAATTTAGGTAAGCTTCGAGTGGAATTCTGTAAAATGTAGTTTTTTAGAATTCTATTTAAGTCAAAATCACTTTGCAAGAATCGTCGAACACTCAAAGAAAAGGGATAAAAGTTTTGATTTTATACAGCATTAATTTTTTAAAGCTAAATATTTAAAAAATGAAAAAAAAAAAAAAAAATTGCATTTCAAGATTAAAAAGCTTTGTACTAATATCCGTACCCAAATTTTTTTAAAAAAATTATTTAATAATTATTTATTTAAAAATAATATGGCGAATCGTATATACACTTTCGAACTTACATTTTCTGAAATGAATATGTTTTAGGGAGACATAGAGAGAAACATTTATGAAAAATACAATAAAAAGTAGAGCAATTGTTATTATGTCACATATAAAAAGTGATAAACAGATTTTAGATTTTTTACTTTATATAGGACGAAAATGTATTTTAACAAGGAGTTGAAATAGAGAAGTTCTTTTCTATCAGATTGTTTTAATATTAAAAAAAAATGTAATTCTACCAGTTAAGCCACTTTGATTTTTTAATACACGCAATATAGAAATAGGAGTTATTTTAATGGATTAAAAATATGAATTTCGAGATTTGTGTGATTCTTTATGTTTTAGATTACTCGGAGCCGAAAGAAGAAAAAAAATTAAAATCATATCTGTCCGTCCGTGCGTACGATAATTAAAAAATGGAACGTCTTCGAAAATGAAATTTGTATGCGGTCCTTTATACTAAATTTGCAGATCTGCATAAAATATTTCACAAGAAACATGAAACGAAACTATTACATGATAATTCAAAGATACAGTAATCTTAAGTAAGTGAAATTTGGCATATAGCTTTATTTCTAGAATTTTAGATGAATTTATTGGATAGATGAAAATTATTTAGAATCACAAGATCACTTGTTTGTCTATGTAACAGTTGGTGTGTATGTGAAAGATATTTTAGAGGGATAAATTTCTTTACATTGAATTCCCAATCCATATTAAATTTTAGACTCCTCGGATACATGAAAAAGGATTCAGATTTTGTTTTTAATGTAATTTGGAAGTGTATGAAAAATGGCGTGGTTAAGCAACGGTCTGCTTTCGCAAATTTTTGAATAACGATTTTTTTCTGACTAAGAGGGCTTGAAATTATAAAGATATTCACATACGAGAACATTGTTTTATCTTAACAACCATTCTCTGTTCTTTCATATCATGCTTGTTGATTCTTTATTAAAAAACAATAATCTTAAGTAAAAATAAAAAATTATTACTTTGGAAATAACCAACGGCTTCCATTTATTAAAGGGTTCATATTTTTTTCCCCATGTGAGTTCGTTTTAAAAATACATTTTTATGTGGTAACGTAAATTTTTAGTAATAAAAAATTAGCCTTTTTTTTTTTTTTTTTCAACTCTAGTATAAGGCCGAAAAATGCCTAAAGTATTTTTTATTTCAAAAATGCAAGAATCGACTTTTGAAATTTCCAAAAAATTCTCACCATTTCGTTCCTTTTTTTTTAATTTTGACATTTTAGAAAAAACACTTTTAATAAATATAAACCTTTAGTAATCACCTAATACATATCACCTCATTACGTTTGTAATATTCATTTGTTTAAATGACATTAAAAATTGTAAAACTGAATTAGATAATAAATTGCAATAATGCCCCTTATATTATATAACTAAGAGACAGTATATCATTTAATTTTATATCTATAATTTTATATTTATAATTTTATATCTAATTTTATACTATTGCTAGTTATCTAAGAAATCCAAATAAGACGAATTTTAATGCGCTGCATGATTTCTGTCTGCTTTCACCACAAATGATACTTCTATTCTTCTATCGCCGTCACGAGAGCAATAAGTGGAAATATCCAGGTGTCATAATCGTTGCAAGAATGCTCATCCAATGAGTAGCGAGGCGAAACGCGGATGTCGCAGTTGAATCATTGAGCTTTTCCGACCCCAAACAATGTTGGAAGGGAACAATTCATCGCCTGGTTTGGGGATGTCGGAAAGCTAAGGGACTGAACTCTGCTGAAATTCTTTGAAATGAGTCACTTTTGTGGGAAAAGTAGTGTGTAGATTTTAAAATAGTGCTAGAAATTGATTTAAAAAACAAACAAACAGTGTTTCATATAATGCATTCGAATATAAGACTTTTTAAAATAAATTGATATTAAAAATGGATTAGATTATCACTCTTTTTTAAAGCAAGACTAATAAACTCTGATACTAAGTGTTTTGGAATAAGGCTTGTTAACACTGATTCTAGGTATTTTAAAACAAGACAAAATAATATTAAAGCTTGGTACTTTAAAACAAAATTATTATTGTTGAAATTAAATACTTGGAAAGTGACTGGTTAAAGATACTTTGGAAAAAGATATTTTCACATAACACAGATTAATTAAAATTCTCTTTCTTAATATCGAGTATATGATATTAAACTCAATATTCGTATTTTGATAACACTAATTAATTACAATTGTCTTACTTAATATCGAGCACTTATTAGATTCAATATTTGTATTGACATAATACTGATTAATTAAAATTTCCTTTATTAATAACAAGCATGCATTAAATTCAATATCCGTATTCACGTAACACTGATATTCTTTTTCTTAATATCGAGCATATAATGTTAATAAATTATTTATTAAACACAATATTCGTATTTTGATAACACTGATTAATTAAAAATCCCATTCTTAATATCGAGCACATAATATTAAACAATATTATTAAACTCAATATCCATATTTTGATAACACTGGTTCATTAAAATGATCTTACTTATTATTGAGCATTCATTAAATTCAATATCCATATTCTCGTAATACTGATTAATTAAAATGATTTTTCTTAATACCAAGCACATAATATTAAATAATGTCCTATCCGTATTCTGATAATACTGATTAATTAAAATTCTCTTTCTTAAAGTCGAGCACATAATATTAAACAATGTTATTAAACTTAATATCAGTATTTTGAAAAAGACAATTTAACACCGAGATATTAAGGAACATTAACACTGAAGATTAATGACTGGTTAACACTGAAGCTGACACTTGAATTATTTTAAAGCATTACTAGTTAAAGCTGAAACATTAGCTATATCTAAATTAGACCATATAACATTGGAAAATAAGAATTTTAACACAAAAATATTTAAAATTTAAAGACCTAGATATATTGAATTAGTCAACATCTGAATTTTGTATTTTGAAGCAAGAACGAGCTGTTGAACTGCTGTCATATAACGACGAAAAAACTAAGCCTGATATACTTATCTTTTCTAATTTTCACACCGCGCGAACCTACTTAATTGAAGCACATATTAAATTCTTATGAGCAATATAAATTCTGGATGCTCTTACTTAAAGTTAATAACTGTTTGTTGCGTATCTTTAATAATTTGATTACCAATCTTAATTATTTACAACAATGATATTTCAAATTTAATTAATAATTCTAAAATTCGACGCAGAACGTTTAAATGAAGACGGGCTGGGGAACAAGTCGTATTTACTCAAATTAATAGTATTTAAAATGATTGTTCGAATAACTTATTTAGTATTTCTGTATCCGATGCTCTGAGAAATATTAGCTATAAATTCCAAAATTTATATTCGAAATCTAATCTGTCAAAGTTTGAAAGCTTGTTGGCTTATATATTAGCCAGTATGTTACTACGATAATTTAAAAATGCAGCAGGTTAGATAAATGATTAGTGTCAGCAATACTATAGATTCAGTATCAAATTTTGGACCTGATTAATAGAAAGGGAAGTGTCCTTCATTGTTTATTAATAAAACAAGAAAAACGCCATTTTATGTTAACATATGTTAAAAAAGTAGATAGAACTATCTCGTTGGTTTGAAATTTGAAAATTCTGTTCATAATATAAATAATAAAATTTGGACATTCATTATGAAATTTGGACATTTATAGAACTATGTCATTAAAACTGGACAAATTCTGAAAACAAAGATACCAAACAGCCGTGTGATGGATTAAAATAATATCCAATGTAATGCATTTCTTAAAAAATATAATATATTTCATCTTAAGAGAGAAAGAAAATAAATTCCCATAAAAGGAATCTACATAAAAAGTATTTTATGCTAAAATGCATGGCACGCAAAAGGACATCAGTCTGGTGTCAGAAAGGTCCGGAAACGAGCTGCCAATCAAAAGTGAAGATGCTACAGTTCTGAATATTTTTCAAGCCCTCGCTCTGTTTCTGAATCGTAGAAAAGTCACGCTTGGGAAGTATCATTATTCTACAAAACATCACTTTAAAATTTTCCGATAACTCTAAAAATAGATATTCTCTCCACTGGCTATCATTATTCTACTCGCACTCAAATATCTTGCGTTTAGCTCAATCCGATTTGAAAGACTAGTGAAGAAATTGTACATGTGACATGAAACGAATGTTCAACATTTTGAGTATTCTAGAATATGAAATCTATAAGCAATGCGCAAGAATGTTGTTTATTATTTTGCATAGAAAATATAATCAGTTCATTCATATATATATAGTACAGTTATGGAATCTTTACTTTTCCGTATATGAATGTATAGAGAAAGTATTGTTATCATTAAGAAAGGATAAGAAGATTGTTTATTACTGTTGCGTAGAAAAAACAATCAGTTCATATATAACTGAGTTAAGGAATTTTTTACTTTCTCGTATATCAAGTATAGATATAGTATTATTATCATTAAGAAAGGATAAGAATGCTGTTTATTACTGTTGCATAGAAAATATAATCAGTTCATATACAGCCGAGTTATGGAATTTTTACTTTCTCGTATATCAAGTATAGAGAAAGTATTGTTATCATTAAGAAAGGATAAGAACATTGTTTATTACTGTTGCGTAGAAAAAATAATCAGTTCATATATAACTAAGTTAAGGAATTTTTTACTTTCTCGTATATCAAGTATAGATATAGTATTATTATCATTAAGAAAGGATAAGAATGTTGTTTATTACTGTTTCATAGAAAATATAACCAGTTCATATACAGCCGTGTTATGGAAGTTTTAGTTTCTCGTATATCAAGTATAGAGAAAGTATTGTTATCATTAAGAAAGGATAAGAACGTTGTTTATTACCTTTGCATAGAAAATATAATCAGTTCATATATGACCGAGTTAAGGAATTTTTTACTTCCTCGTATATCAAGTATAGATATAGTATTATTATCATTAAGAAAGGATAAGAATGTTGTTTATTACTGTTGCATAGAAAATATAATCAGTTCATATACAGCCGAGTTATGGAATTTTTACTTTCTCGTATATCAAGTATAGAGAAAGTATTGTTATCATTAAGAAAGGATAAGAACGTTGTTTATTACCTTTGCATAGAAAATATAATCAGTTCATATATGACCGAGTTAAGGAATTTTTATTTTCTCGTATATCAAGTATAGAGAAAGTATTATTATCATTAAGAAAGGATAAGAATGTTGTTTGTTACTGTTGCATAGAAAATATAATCTGTTCATATATAATGGAGTTATGGAATTTTTACTTTCTCGTATATCAAGTATAGAGAAAATATTGTTATCATTAAGAAAGGATAAGAACGTTATTTATTACCTTTGCATAGAAAATCTAATTAGTTCATATATAGCTAAGTTATGTAATATTTACTTTCTAGTATATGAAGTATAGAGAAGTATTGTTATCATTAAAAAATTTCGAACTGGAAATTTCGAAATCATTCATGTTTCAAATATCTTTGAATTCGAAAAACACATTTTTTTTTTTTTGGGATTATATTTGTCTATCTTGAAACAGATATTTGAAATAAATATACGAAATCCGTAAATAAGGAAAGATCTTTCTTAATAATTCTCTTGGTATAACCTAAACGATAAGGTCTGAAAGATAAAAGAACAATCATTAAATAATCAGGGCACAGAAAAATGGAGACATTCAATTTATTTTACACTAAAAATATTGTGAAAAGCATAATTTTTTTAAATAAACAGGCTGTAGAAAATACCATCTAATAAGCGTATTTTCAAAGAATAATTTTTCTCTGTAACAAAATTTGAAATAAATATAAAATTTATTTTTATTACAAATTTTACAATATGGCTTAATTGTCTTGTACTCTGAGTCTCCAGCATAGGGAAACTGTTAACTTAATGTTAATAACTGTTAAGAAACTTACTTCGGCATTTTTGCATAAATCGGGCAATTTTTATCTGAAGTCAGCAAAGGGGGCACTACAAATTGACAAGTAGATCAAAAATTATTTCAACTTAGCTGTGTACTTCCGGATATTTCTAATTCTCTTACATATTTGGCAACTATTTCATCGCCGTAGTCTAAATTTAATCGAACTGTTGAACCATGACCAATAATCCAAATACATTGAAAATCCCACCGGCGATGGCACACGAAATAAGCTATTTTAATGAGACCTGTAATCAAACGGATCAAAACAGAGTTTTAAACTTTTAAGGGGAGTTTTGCGTTGATTAGCCTCGTTGCAGGAGACCCCACATACTCGTTATGGTTTTCTTTGGAGAATTTTCCTCATTTGGTTTCTACTGTAAACCCTCGTTTCGCCGTTGGCAAACTGAGTAAATGAAATGTAAATTTCGATCCGAAATCGAAATGGAATTTTTGAAAATAGTGATTCCAGAATGTTCACTGATTCTCAGCCTGAGGATCAGATAGAAATAGAAGAAGCATTTCCTGAATCTCGTCTATCAACTCTGATATTTTGATATCTTATTATTTGTAATTATTATAGTAATTATTATTTCAGAATACATACAAAATTCGTTTAAATGGGAAGGTTTGAAATATAATGAAAGTGAATTCAAAAAACAGTTAAAATACAATCTACTGAGAAATTAATGTTGATACTTTCATCATTAACAAATCATCATTAGAAAATCAATCAAATCAATCATAATGCTTGATTAACGAATCATTAATCAAGCATTAATAATCAATTAACCCTCATTTAATCAATCATCATTAACAAATGCCATTAGAGAACTGCCAAAATCTGATATCAAAGCAGAAGTCATCGGATTTCAGATGTGAAGATGTTGATGATGATGTTTCAGATATTTCACACTTCTTCCTCTTCAGTTCCAGAGCCACTTGCAGGAAAAACTCAAAACTCAAAGAATTTCTTAATTTCCATCGCGTAAATTGAAGGAGGGGGGGGGTCATTAAAATAATATTACATGCACCAAATAAATTGTGTATTTAATATTAATTAAAGGCACAATTAATTAGCATAAAGCATAAAACAATTTATAACAACATAAAATAATTCATAAATTTTTCAACAAAAAATAATACAATTCTTTTTACAATATTTTTCTAATACATTTTAGGGGAATGTTAATTATATACTACAAGAAAAGTAATATTTTATAAATAAAGATTTGTTTCAGGATTGAAAATGTTATTCTATAATATTCACTCAATAATAATAACTAATTGACATTCATTCGGTTGTATTTTATTTTTGCGTCTTTTATTTGAAAATGCATATGAATGTCATTCAGAGGGTCAGATTAGAAATAAAATACAATTTTACTAAAAACAATTCAGATATTCAAGTTCTTTAGAATTAATGTTATCCAATTTTTTTAATTAGCAATATGCTCGAGTTTTGATTTCCAATTAAATCTGAGCGCAGTTATATGAAGATATTAATAATATCTTAATTTTCATTATTCTTTTAATATATTTGCATGAACTAAAGCAAGCCGTAGTTCTCAATATTTTTCTTACAGCCATTCCCTTTAAAATATTCGGTACTCTTGTGCCTTTTTTGAGAATCCTAATAAAAGACTATCCAACAGTTACCTGCCAAAATGAAGTAGACCAACTTACTCGGTATCTTTTCTCTATTTTTGTTGTTGTTTCTTATGGCACTTGTGGACAAGCCCGCTGTTACGAAGACAGCGATTTAAGCCGGTGGGTGAGCGTCTCTTGTGTGTGTGTGTGTTTTAGTAGTGCCAACTAGGGCCAAGAGTACGTCTTAGCTACTCACGCATCACATTCGCTTGCACAAACCCTTTTTACAGGGAGGCACATTCACACATCTCACAGATAGAACAGATGAAGAACAACCATGCCCGAACCGGGACTCGAATCCAGATCACGGGGAAGACGCGCTACCCCTATGCCAGGACGCCGGCCTGTCTATTTTTACTCTGTCTTAGTGAAAATTCTGGTTATATTCGTCGCTCACCTAATCACAATTTTCTGGAAGGAAATCCAAAGGGCACTGCAGAAAATGCAATTTTAAAGATATAGTTTACACATGTTTTTTGTGTGCAAACGACAAACGTATCATTAATTTCTCATTGTTCTTTGACTTCTCACGAAATTCACACACAGTGAAAAATATCCCAAGATTTTTTCTAATCATTTTTTGGTGAATGTTATTGTGAAACAGCCTATAAATCTTTAGAATAGTATAAATTCTTTCTTTCACTTTGCTGATTACATAGAATTTATTATTTAAACAACTTAAAGAAGTTCCTTCTTATGCATAGCTTTCACAAAATTTTTTCATTAAGCCGTTATATATGAATTTGTGGTAGTAGAATTTTTTTTTCTGCTTTTACAAAGAATGGATTTTGTCTATTCTTTTTGCCAATAACATACATTTTCCTGATAGACCATTTTTTTTACATAGGGCAATGTTGTAGTCCTATTCTCTTATTCTCACAAAAAGCAAGTATGTTTCGTATTGTGTAACTGAGATCTCATAAAAAGAGCTACCATTTTCAAATCATAGCGTTAATTCCAGTGTAATTTCTGAAATGAGGAACAATTCCAAGAATTTTCAAATAGTCCGATTGGAATAGATGGACATTGCTTTCCAATATACTGTAATACTGCCTTGATATTTATGTTAGATGAATCTATGAACGGCCGTCATCTCTGAAGAAAGAACTGTGCAAAGTTCCATTTAAAATCTCTAATAAATCCGTCGACATAATTTGAATAGCTATTTTATTTAATAATAGTTTGACCATCTTTAAAAAATAATATTTTGTGAACCACATTTTTGAAGTATTCTTTCAGATATTTTCGGTTTGTGTAATACGAATTTTTACAATTTATAAGTTATATATTTAAGTAATCCCGTTTATTATTTTTCACATGCATTTCAAAAAATTTAAGGGAAATCGCCTCAGTATCGCCTAAACTAGAGCCAACTGCTTGTTTTTACTATAATTTTAATATTCGGGTACTCGAAGTTAGTAAGAAATAACTATTTCCATGTTTGAGGAAACTAGTATGTTGCAGAGTTTTACTATCAAAAAAATCGTCTGCGTTCGAAGATTATCTTGAAGAACTTCGTTTTGTATACATTGTACAAAAGTTTTAATATGAAGGTGTATCAACTTTGAAAATTAATTTTATAAAAAACAAAGCATTTATACGAAGTTTCCAAAAACATTTTTTTTTCCTCATGAGAAAATAAAATATTCTTACAGGAGGAGGATAAATTGATGCTGGCAATTTCACTAAGGCAATCTAAACTTCTTGTTTGAATGTGGGCAGACGAAAGAAAAATAAATTCGAAGCTAGTAGGCATGAAAGAAGCTTAAACCAACACAAATTTAGATGGAGGTTAGATGTTTGAGCTATTGTTCATTGATTGCTTTGAATTTCATCGAAAGCAATCAAGTTTATCTACTTTATCTTGTTTGTTTTCATTAATCTTAAACAGATATAAATAGAAAGCCTGGTCACAAGAGAATGACTAAGTTCTTAAATAGTAAAGGAAAAATATTTTAATACAGGCACAGTTTTTTTCAACAGTAAGTAATAAAATTAAAATTTTTTGCGCTTTGAAATTAAAAATTCGTACCCATACCTATAAACGCAATTTAATTTTCTAAATTTTTTAAATATTGCTCTATATAGAATTTTAATTTACAAATGAATGTCATTTAATACAAATTTTATTTGAACTTTAATTATATCCCATGCAAATAAATTATTTATTGCGCGGCGAAGTGGAACCAATATTTAATGAATTTAGTGAAATGTTTATCAAATAAATTGGAAAATCGATAATCATTTCATAAGAAATAGTTTTATAAGAATATAAGTTGACGATGTAGATGATTTTGTTTTAAAATAGGATACCAAAATATGACGCTATAAACTGAGGGAAAAAAAATGAATTTATACTCTAATTGAAAACTACGCTACAAAGGTTATATATGTATTTAAACCTTGTTTTATAAAACTTATCTTTGTGGGCATTAACTTAAGGATTATATTGAAATTTTATTGCATTCGAATAATTGATTATCACTATGTGTAATTTTTAACTCGATTAAGTCAATGAAAAATTATTTCATTACTATTTATATTTATTTTAACGATAAATGAATGCTATTATAAAAATTTAATCGAATTTAAAATCAAAAATAAATTCGACGAATGTTATTAATTAAATTTGATCGTTTGATTTTTTTTAGTAGCTCTTAACAAAATCAAGAAAAACATTTTTATGAAACGGAATGACTGTTTGAGAAAATTTTATAATAGAGGGCACTCAGAAATAAAAAAAAGAATAAACAAAAAATTCTGGTAGTAAAGAAAAGAAAGAAACAGACAACAAGAAGAAATGAATTTCTGACCTAGATTGTCCAAGCAGAGTAAGAGCCTTTCTTGCCATACAAGTTATTCTGGTTTGTTTTAGTGCTTTCTAGCCTAGAGCGCCTTTTTAAAGGATTCTTTGTCCAAAATACCTCTGAATTCCAGATCACTATTTGTAAAGAATATTTTTTTTTAATGGATATAGGTTATTTCTTAACATTATGGTATACCGATATAATCTCCAGAATAGCAAAGAATATTTTATCCAACAAAGAGGAAAGTCTGATTAAAATTTAAAATTTATCTTATATTTTCTAATTTTATCATTGGTTTTTATATTAAAATGAAATAGATTATTTTTATTCATAGCTGAAACAATAATAATATTAATAAAAATTCAAAGTAAAGAATTTATTAATTTATTTTTTCCTCGCTTCATAAAATATTTTATAACCTAATTTGTATTAAATTTCATTAACAGTTTGTTATAATTGTATTATAAGATAATAATTCCATTGTAGAATATGGCCATAAATAAAACTAGAATTTCACTATTGGAATACAACTCTTTAATAAGTTCTTTCAAATGCAAGAACACTTAAGTATGACCTATTTCTTCTAATGCATCAAAATTTGGAATTTTTTTAGCTGAATACAATATGTTTTCTTGATTTTAAATTTGATAAAAATTTTTCATCTTCATGATTACAGAATTTGAGAACATTTATTATTATTCCTTAATTTTATACACATTTTCCTCAGTTTGAGATTCAAATTCCCTTTTCAGCTTTTTGTTTTTGATATATCTAAACATTCAAATTTTATTTACGTGAAATATTTTATACTAATTTTCTTAAAATCAATAAATGAAATTAACTTATATTATAAATATATTACAGTTTTCCCAAGAAAATATTTGTGTTCAGATATAGAACTCTGCAAAATCTCCCATAAAATTCCTACTTTTTAATATTTATATTTTATAACACTTGTATAATAGCTTAAAAAAGTAGTTTTCTTATTGCTTGAGATTACAAATGCCAGAATATAGACATTAAAAGCGATATTTTGTTAATTTTCTGTTCAAGTGAACATTTTGTATATCGATATATTTAATGCAATAAAACTTTTTTTAATAAATAATTTCTCAGGTTATTCATATTCTTTGATGAATTGCTTCAAGTACAAACATTTTTTTTTGTATTAAGAATTAATTTAAATATTTATTTTCGAATTAAAATTTGGATAGAAATGCACGAATGATTTTATTAGTAGTTTACTTTTTGATTCAAAGATGGCGCTAGCATCTCCAAGTTTGTTTTGGCAGAGAAGAATGTTGTGAGAAATATTATTTGAATCTATCGCAGAATTGAATTATCTTTCCGGAATTTTATCATTTCATGTTTTCTTGGAACATAATTAATAGTGTTCTAATTCGCCTGATGCATTTTTCTGACCTGTCCCTGATTAATTAATTTATTCACAGAAAAAGTGGAATAATTCGATTGTCTTGCTAATTGTTAGAAAACATTTTTGATTCTGACAAATTAATTAAGATAAAAGGTGAAAAGTTTATGAAACTTTATAATTGTTTTTCTCTGCAGATGAATATCTTTTTACAGAAAATGAAACAGAATTTTAGAATTGTAAGATTTTTTTTAAAGATTAATATATATTATTACGAAATAAGTGAACTATTTATTTTCTTCTTGTATTTGAATTTGTAGGAAAAATTTTAAGAATGCTACTGAAAAAGGCTTAGTTTTTTTCGCATGATTTTAACGATTCTGATGTTTTTCAGAAAAAAAAAAAATAGAGCTTATTAACTGACTAAACGATATTTGCACTATCAAATATTCAATATATTCTTCTATAATAGCAGTTTGTTTCACATGTTAATTCTTATTTTTTCACAAAATTTTAAAAATTAATTTGTAATTCCAACTACAATATACTTATGTGAACAATAGTAAATTTCTTTTAACTTATTCCAAGTTTTTCATTCTGTTTTAATAATATAATAAAAGTTATTTTCTTTTTCTTTATTTTCGATTTAATTAATCTAAAATAAATGAGTGATGTTCAGAATTTAGTTAAAGTGACATTTATGTTGATATAAAGAAGTATTAGCAATTAAAGGCTGATTAGAATTCTTCTAAGCATTATTAAGATTTTAAAAAAAATTATAGTATCATAGGAACACAAAATGCATATTTAGAGAAATGATAACGCAAATTTATTTAGAATGTACATATTTATTTGTATATTAAAAAATAAAAAATATTCATTCATTCTAAAAATTTTTTACTGTTTAGCTAATTATTATTATGAATTATTATATACTTTTTTATTATTATAAATATTATGTACTTTTGAAATCAATATTTTCTGAAATTTAATACAAGGTGGCGCCACTTGTATGCAACCAAATTGCAATTATGCGATTGGAATTACAAATAATTAAATTCTGAATATATTTAAATAGTATATTGTTAACAAAAAATACTCACGTATTTAAAAATTTTAACACTTCAGAGAGCAAGTGAAAAATAGCTTGCATTGACCGATTGACTAGCATTTTGACAGATATGAAGCAAAACAACTTAAATTAAACTATTTAAATTAATTAAATAAAACTATTTAAAAAGGAATTATATAGGAAGATAGGTGATTAGTCTCTACTGTAAATAAAAATAAACATTTTTAGTGACGAATGTATTTATTATATATGTAAATAGAGTAAATAAAAGTGCTGTAATAAACACTCAAATGTTCAGTATTGTTAATGCGTATAATATAGAGTAGATACTATGATTTAAAAAAATGTAGTTTGCGCCAAACTTTTCTTTTCTTAAAAAAAAAAAAAATTATTCGTACATATTTATTTTGATTTCTGTCATATTTATAAAAATGAGCTTATCAAATTTAAATCATTTGCTGATATACTAGATCTTTCAAATTAGGTACACTTGTGAGTTCTTGATAACAATACACTATTTTGTTATTTTCAGAATTGAATTGTCAGTTAATCGATTAATTTAATGACATTTTAATTCTTTATTTATCGTCATCTTACATTGCATTTGAAAATAAACAATAAAAAATGATTCTATAGAATAATTAATAATTAAATTTTAAAAAAAAGATGGATTATATATATAAAACAAAACATCTATTGTCTAGTTTTATTAATAAAACTGGGTTTAGAAAATTGCTTTGTTCTTTTTTCCCCCACCATTTTCTATCATTAAATATTCTTTATCGAAAATGTATGATATCGATTTCTATTTTCTTATCATAATTATTTTATAATGTATGGTTTTTTTTGCAATGTGTATGTATGTTTTATTTCTAAAATCTATTACAATATTTTGCAATAATATCAGTAATAAATATGCTCAAGTCTAAAAAGAAGGAGCATTGTGAACGACTCAATTAAACTCTTATTTCTTACATGAGTAACAGTGAGGATATTTTCATGTTTAAATAAAAATAATTATGATCTTTTAGGAAAATCTGCATTTAGTATAAATTCGGAATTTCGTAATAGGGATTTAAGAAATTAGTTATGTGGTAGCCATTTTTAAATCTCTTAATCTATTATACTTTTAAAATGATGATAATGTTTTAAGGCAATTAATTGCCATTATTATTTCTTTTAAAAAAGGGTTGAATGAAGGTTTATAAGAGTTTATAAATGTAATTATATTATTTTTGCATTATTTATTACTTATTTTAATTTTCATGTCATATTTAATATGTTGAATCATTGACTTAGCGCAATATTTAATACTTAATGATAAAAATTCTTCTATTCAACATAATATATATTATACACCATACCACATTCATCAGCTATTTTCTCATACCATTGTGAAAAATAACTTTTTAGTTCTTAAAGGTAGATTGCAGTTGCGTAAAACTTCCTATATTTCGTATTGGAAACATCTTTGTTATATAAAAGTTAATATCATGGATAATAATTTTTGCAATTATGTTGTTTTAATTAAAATACATAAAGAGATTTGAATAATATTAAATAGATAAATATTATATTATAATTTTTTTGTCGTTTTTGTTAGAGGAGAGATAGATTATCAAAATTAAAAACTGATGAATATTTTATAATCTAAAAATTGATTCTTCTATATAAATAACAAAAACGAAAAATATGCTTGCTATTGTAAGAGCATAAATAAGGCGACATGATATGAAAATTAAGATTTGTAAAAATAAAAAAAAAAGTACTTTTTCATGCAGTTAAATATAAAATTTATGATTCATTCCAGAGAATTCTCAGTTAAAAAAAAATACTTCTATCGATTTCAAGAAATGAACTTATTACTAATGTATCTAATTATTCTTAAATTATTGTGTTCTAATTTACTTAATTGAAATATATATTAATTTCGTTTACATTAATATAAATTAAGCGAATAATATCTAATTAATATGTTATAATAAATATGCTCTAATAAATATCTCCGTATTGTTATAAGTTCAAATATCTTCCTTGAAAAGGTAACCAAGTACCTAAATAAAGGTAGTTATATATAATTAATTAATATTATACAAGATTAATCATTCGATATTTCATAGCCATCTTCAAAACTAATCTAGTTCGTCTGAAGTATTCTAATTTGAAATATTTGATGTGTATACAAGAAAATCAAAAAGTTAACATCTCATTATACGAAAATCGAATTTGTATTGCATTTATTATGAAGAATTTGTAAAATAACTATAACTTTATATATAATTTATAGATAATTTTTAAAAGTTAGAATTATTCCTTTGTATTGGAGTCTAGAGGTTATTTTATAGCATGTAGTATTATAAAAGAGATATCAATTGATATCTTATTATAGAATGTAAAATAATATTAAATAAATATGGTTTCTATTCTTAAATCTATAAAAAAGCTTGGTAAACTGAAAAACAAATAATTAATGGAAATGATTCAAATATTATATCTTGAGTTGTTTAAAAAAGATGGAATGAGTAGAATATTATCTTTTTTTTATGAAAATTATTGTAAGTCAAAAATTTAATCTCTAATTTAATTTTAAAATTAAAAAAAGCCAGATGGTTAATCAATTTAGTATTATAAAAAAATCAGAAGAAAAAGTTCACCATTTTGGTTTGTAAATGATTTAATCAAGTCAAATCAAATTGTTTTATTTAAACATCGAATTTTTGATTTAAAACATATTTGTTGAAACTAAAATATTTGTGCTATATCTGTTCGAAATGTGTTGGCTAATTTATTATAATTATAAAAATACGAAAGCTAATAATGCATTTAAAAGATTTTTTTTTTTCATATGGTTTATACTATAGAATTTCTTTTTCACAAACAGATTTACAAATTTAAAAATCAATTTTTCATTTCATAACATGCAATTTAATATACGAAAGTTTTTTTTCAAAAAGGAGAACTCAAGTGTGCAATCCTTACATTTTTTTTTTAAATACACAAAAACAAGTAAACTTGCAAAATTAAAAATAAACATTTAAAGTTTCTTTTTCTCGACTTCAGTCATATGTAAAATTTAAAATAGAGGGAATAGAGCGAGGTTTATCTACAGTAAAGACTTTTCGACTCACTGCTGTTTTTTTTTTTTTTTTTTTTTTTTGGAAGTGTCCAAATAAAGTATTTATTCATCAATCAAATGTATATTTTTTTAGACATACAAAAAGGCAAAATGTTCTTTCTGTGGCATCTTGTTTCATTTTTATCAAAATGATCTGTAATTATTTTCATAAATTAGATCACAGCGACAAAATTCAATTAAATTTTTTCGTGCCGTTTTCTTTATTTCACTCTTTTCTTTAATTCTTTTCTCATCATATTTTCCAGAGTTTATAGCTGAATTTTATAGATGAATGAAAAAATAAAAATGAATAATAAATAATTATTTAAAAAATTACTAATTGTTCCTTTTTTATCGATGAAATATCAAGTTAGAAGTGGTGTAAAAATTAGGCCTCTTATTATTTACAAAGTCAAGCTAGTTGAGGCAAAATGTTAATAGAATCTATTTAAATATGTATGCAACAATTAGTAGACCTACACCGTTTACGCACTTTTCATTTGATTTACCCAAATCAATATTTTTGCTTATTACTCTCAGATTCAGTTATTGATCTTGGTACTATCTTTGGAATAAAAATTGTTTTTTCGTATAATATTGCATCGCACTCTTGATGATATAGTCTCAAAAATGTATAATAAAAAACTACGATTTCTTGAATATAAAATTGGAGAAATTCTATTAGTTTCAAAAATTCTATATTGTATAGCTGTTGGTTTAATCTTGAATATTGTATTCATATTTTAAATCCTCATTATAGAAATAATTCCGATATTTTATCGAAAATATAAAGTAAATTGATAACTGATTAAATTAAAAAATATAACAATGTTTGTTCATAAGATAGACTATGACCTCGTCTATGTAACATTTTTGACATTTCTAATTTGGAATACTGATAAGATCTTTCTTGTACTCTTCTTTTCTTTTCTTTTTTTTTTATATAAAATCCCCGTTAATATGATTGATTATAATAGCATAGTAAGTTATAACATTTCCCGTAACAACCAGAACTTCTAAATAATAATAATAATAAAAAAAAAACTTTGTTATTTGAGAATGTCGAGAATGTTTTTATCAAAATCAATTACATAGATAAATTCTTGTTATATAAATATTACGAATTTTTTAACAAGTTTTCTGAAGAATTTGATATGCCCTTTAATATATTTTTAAGATTAAATGATTACAACTTTCAATTTTTAATATCTGAAGAATAAATGTTCAATTTTTAAATTTTTTATGCATTTTTTAAGAATTTTTTAACATTTTTTTAAGGTTTAATGTTTATAATTTTGATAATCTTGCAGATTATCATGTAGTTTTCTTTTTTTTTTGCCTAATTATGGGTAGGTGCTCCTATGGATAATAAAATTTCTGCATTAATATCTCAGAATTTCGAATAAAATATTATTTAATGATAGAACATGTTTATATATATATTGAAATACCTAAATATGTAATATTTTAAATTATGGCTATCAAAAATTTACACGAGATTGACGAACCAAAAAAGTATATGACTTGAAGAAATAGTTCGTGATGAGAGAGTTCTCCTCTCGACTTTTTCGTATACTGGCAATATAGTCATTGTCTATTTCTTTGTGTTTCCGAGACATATATAACAGAGGTATTGGCAACGCCAGGAAGAGAGTCTCGCGCCAAGTTGCCACAACAACCCTGTGGCAGATTCCAACGCGATGGGTTTTAAGGCATTGTATTTTAATGAAGAAAATTGTCACTTTTGGCTTAAAAATCTATCTATTACAAATAATTTTTAACTTATCAGTGCGATTAAAGAGCAATGTTTCACAGTTACAAGCTGGATTGGCTTACATCAATATTTAATAAGCGCTTGTTTGAAGAAATCTTTTATATCTATATGAAAAAAAAAGTTTGATAGAGTTGCCGGATAGAGTTGTCAAACGCGACTACGATGGATTTGAGTAAGCATCTGTGGAGCCGAGACGAGACGAGATTTTGTCACTGAACTGGATTATAAAGCTAGATGTAGATAGTAATGTCATCGACGAGCAAGTGGAAGAACATAGATAGAACTATCGAAGAGCTTATGGACCTGCATTCTGTGTTACAGCAAAATGCTATAGGGGAAGATTTGGTCATGAGAGGAGGACATAATAGACGCAATAGAGCAACCATCTTTCAGTGAAATAAGGGAGGTGTTGTAAGCATGGGAAATTACCGCATCATACGTTGAAAAATATAATTTTGATAAGGTAGTAATTATGTGTGCTATAACTTCCTTTAACGATAACCCTGCGTCTCATTTTCACCAAATTATGAAGCGTAGCCAAAAACAAATGTCTCTAGATAATTTTCTTACAAAAAAGTATGCATTATATTATTATATATTTGTTTCAATAACTTTTTTTCGGAATGAAACGAATTGTTTCATTTTATATGGATACTTTTGGAAAAAATTATTTTGCTTAACGAGCTTTTCGTATTATGAGTAAAATTCGGGAACTAATTGTGTTCGTTAAACGAGTTAAATTGTATTATAACTCATGTCTTATGCTTGTACACAATGTTATGGAAGCAGAGACCCAGTGTTTTACATTTATAATATACAATTATCTAATAATTACTTAAAAGTAATGGAACATATAAACAACCTGACATATTAGTGACTTATATAGTCTGACTAACTATACTTATATTAGTGTTAATACTATCTCAATATTTTATAATCCATAAAATTGTATTCTTCACAAACTTATTTATTTAGAAACTTAGCAGCTGCAAATTGATTTAATTTTTCTTAGGCATTTTTTTTTTCCTTACATGTGAACTTAGGACATATTTATATCTTTCAGTCTTATCGCTATTTCTTCTATAACGAAATGAGCTATTCCAATAAATATAAATTTTCATTTTTTAATAAGTAAATCTTGAAACTTTTGTAATATTTTCTTTTCGAGTAACTGAAAAATAATTAAAGAAAAGCCCATTCTGATAATACACTTGCTTTAAAGATATTTTTTTATTTGAAGTTATTGAGCAAATATAAATTTCTGAATATTTTATTCAGCTACATTTTAGAAAGTTAATATCGAACCATAAGATTAAGAATTTTCGAATGAAAAAAAAATTACAAAAAGGATTTTTATTATATATATTTTTATTTTTACCAAAATAAACAAATATATATTTTGCTACTTTATTTGGTTCTGCCTTAAACGTGCTGTAACCTAAAGGCGATCTAACTGTGTGTGCAAGATACTATTTTGACAAAATATTTTGATAGCTGTCAAAGTTAACATGTGTGTTAAGAGCAGCAGATCAGGAAAGTTCAAGTTAGTCAAATAAAAAATATCACGAATCATATAGGGTTTTGTGTCATATTTCAAATTTTATGGATGTCACAAAATATTTTGTATATTTAAAATTTTCGATCAACTGTCAGTTATAGAAACAACCATCTAACAGTTATCCATGACAAATTTGAATTTTGAAGGCGATTTTGAATTTAAGTCTGTGTCTCTGTTTTGTTGGCCTGTGAATATAATAATTGAAAACATTAATCACCTATAGATTTGAAATTTGGTGAGTAGTGATTTTTTTCTGTCTAATTTTGGATGAAATTCTTCTATAGGAAGTCTGTCTATTCGCCCCTTCTTGTCAATGAATGTACATTAACCAAAAAATGGAAATTGGTAGAATGAGGAAATTGAATACATAGATTTATTAGTAGAATTGTAAATGTGTATCATTTTGGACTTAATTGATTAAAGGGATAATAACCTATTTGTCTGTATATCTGTAAGCATGTGAAATTTAATCTGTGGTTTTGTTAGCAACAAATGCTTGAAAATGTAAAGGAAAGCACCTAAAACGCGTCGTTAAGTTTTGTTTAGTTTAATTGGATTAAGACCTATTTTAAAGTAACACTAGGGCTATTTTGTGACAGACCTCATAATTTTGAACCACGATTAGATGACAAGGACGACACCTGAGCCGGCATCTCCTCTCCAAACTTCCATACACACCAGTGGGATGAGGTTTGGTGTCGCCGGATTTAATATCGCTTACAATACCCATTTATACGGTGGTTATTTGATTGATGCAGGTCTCGAATCTGAAACCCTCTGATTCCGAAGCCGAAACCTTATCACCAGGCCATCGTGGACTCAGTAGAGTGTTGAGTTGTCGTTACTGTAGATGAATCAAAAAACGTGCCATAATGAGAGAGTATATAAGAAAGTCCAAGAGAGAAAATCCGTGCTGGTTTTATGCGAATGCAACAGTATCTGAAAATATAGCGAATGTCGCTTAGGTTTTATGCGAATGCAACAATATCTGAAAATATAGCGAATGTCGCTTAGGTTTTATGCGAATGCAACAGTATCTGAAAATATAGCGAATGTCGCTTAGGTTTTATGCGAATGCAACAGTATCTGAAAATATAGCGAATGTCGCTTAGGTTTTATGCGAATGCAACAGTATCTGAAAATATAGCGAATGTCGCTTAGGTTTTATGCGAATGCAACAGTATCTGAAAATATAGCGAATGTCGCTTAGGTTTTATGCGAATGCAACAGTATCTGAAAATATAGCGAATGTCGCTTAGGTTTTATGAGAATGAATGCAACAGTATCTGAAAATATAGCGAATGTCGCTTAGGTTTTATGCGAATGCAACAGTATCTGAAAATATAGCGAATGTCGCTTAGGTTTTATGCGAATGCAACAGTATCTGAAAATATAGCGAATGTCGCTTAGGTTTTATGCGAATGCAACAGTATCTGAAAATATAGCGAATGTCGCTTAGGTTTTATGCGAATGCAACAGTATCTGAAAATATAGCGAATGTCGCTTAGGTTTTATGAGAATGCAACAATATCTGAAAATATAGCGAATGTCGCTTAGGTTTTATGAGAATGAATGCAACAGTATCTGAAAATATAGCGAATGTCGCTTAGGTTTTAGGCGAATGCAACAGTATCTGAAAATATAGCGAATGTCGCTTAGGTTTTATGCGAATGCAACAGTATCTGAAAATATAGCGAATGTCGCTTAGGTTTTATGCGAATGTAACAGTATCTGAAAATATAGCGAATGTCGCTTAGGTTTTATGCGAATGCAACAGTATCTGAAAATATAGGGAATGTCGCTTAGGTTTTATGCGAATGCAACAGTATCTGAAAATATAGCGAATGTCGCTTAGGTTTTATGCGAATGCAACAATATCTGAAAATATAGCGAATGTCGCTTAGGTTTTATGAGAATGAATGCAACAGTATCTGAAAATATAGCGAATGTCGCTTAGGTTTTATGCGAATGCAACAGTATCTGAAAATATAGCGAATGTCGCTTAGGTTTTATGCGAATGCAACAGTATCTGAATATGAAGCGAACGTCGTTTAATGTGACTGAGATTAATGTTATCATTCGCTTTATATCAACAAAATCATTTGATCATGAATAATTGTATTCATATGTGCACAAAAAATTTATTTAGTATGGTTACTAAGTCGTTTAATTTTTATTTTTTTCAGATTTGAAATGAAGATTTGATTGATGCTTCATTTTCAAATAGCGCTGAAGTTCGACGTTCGTAAAATTTTTCATTCCACTTTTAAGGAAATATCTGAGAGTCATTTTCCCCATGGGCTGATGTTTATATATTTCTTATATGGACTAGATAGATCTGCATTGGTTGAAAAGTCCAATTACGATGGCAGCTTTGAGTTGATATTTGAATAGAAATAAGCCATCGTTATCTGTAATTGAATTATAAATACATAAATAAATAAATAAAATAAAGTAAATAAATAAATGTGGTAATAAAGGAATTAATTTGAATGTTAAAGGCAAAATTGCAATTTTTAACAGGCATGAAAGTTAACCCTTTCTAAGGCCGTGGGAAGTATGCTTCCCACCAAATTTATCAATCTTTGTATGAAATTATGTAGGTTGGCATAAGTTCTGACACATTTTTTTAGAAAGACAGAAACTTAGATGCTTTGGTTCTTTATCTCAGACAAAATGATGTGTCTTGATTTGTTACTTTATTAATTAACCTAATTAATTAATTAATCAAATTAAATTTATCTAATAAGCTAAATGAATCCCTTTTCTTATTCTAATTTCAAGCCTAAAAATATTTTAACATAATATGACTAGAAAAAAATGGCCCTTTAAAGGGTTAATCTAAAATGAATCAACACAATGCTTCAAAGCTCTTTTGTAAAAAAGTGAGACCAAACAATAAATGTTGATGTTTCGAATAGAATGTGATGAAGAAAACCTTCCAAAGAACACAGAAATGAGTCAAAATTTTGTTAGTTTGGAACCTGGCTCAGTATCATCTACAGTGCATCGTTCCATAAATTATAAGCAAAACAATGAGTAATATACAAATAAATTAAGGAAAATTTGTCGATAAAGAACAATTTAAGAATTTTTTTTTAAAAAATTGTTGTTTTGAAATAAATTATAACCAACCCTGAGATAAGCGGGTTTTTTTCATCTTATTGATGTGATAAAAATTAAGTTGATTTTAACCGATGTCGATAATTGTTATCAATTGGTTAATGTTATTGAAATTATCATATATGTTATCATATTAAATGAAATTGCTGTAATAAGGATATTATTTGAACGAAGGAAATATTTGGAAAGATTGAGGCTTCGCAAGGCTAAAAAATTTATTGCTGTTCATAAAAAAAAAAAAAAAAAAAAAAAAAAGTTAATTTTCTTTTGTGTTTTTAATGCAAAAAGGTAATCAAATAATACCAAATAATTTCTGTTTCCTCTCTGATAATCTTTTCTTTCATTGTGAAACATACAGCATTCTCTGAAATTTTCACTTATTTGAATTCTTGCGAGGAAATAAAACCTGGAACTTTATTTCGTTCTTAAACGTTTCAATGAAGGACTGTTTTTCTAGCATTTAATTTAAGGAAATATTTCTGCGATTGCTGAAACAATGCAAGAATTAATTTAATCTCCCGCAACACTTCGGGCGCGAGGCGAATGTTTTATGCTTTAGTTTCTGCAGATACTTGGAAGTCATTCCGTAATAAAACTTGCTTCTATAAAAAGAAGGTTTTGATTATTTTGTTGACATGCATTTAGCTGGGAAGGCCAGAAAGAATTTGTTTAAATGAATCATGGAATTCTGTTATAAAATAATTTTTTTTTTTACAAAAATATTAAAAAATTATTTTGTATTTTTTTTTTCACGTATATAACTTAACCTATATCTAGATAATCATGTACAAATTTAGAATATTAATAATACTACAGTTTAGAATAAATAATAATACTTTTTAGGAGAAGAAAGGAAAAAAAAACAAACTGTTGTGTATGTAGTTGTATAATTTACTGAAATATCTATTTCTATAATCATATAACAAACGTTTTAAAGCTAAATATAAGAAATAGAGAAAAAAAATTCAAAAACTAAGTTTAAAACGACGTAGTGTAATGGATTTGAAAATTTATTCATTATATTAAAATGGCGCAATTTTTGTAATTTTATTTCTTTTTCGAAAATTTTAATCATCTATTACATGTCAAAAATCAGATTTATTTATTTTAATAGAAATTCTTTACAGCAAGGAATTTTTTATGAGTAGGGCCGAACTCTTATAATAATCAAATTAAAAAAAATCAACGATATTTTAGTTAATATATCATTTAATAAACTTTATTCGGCCATTTTCGATAGTACCATCAAGGAAAGAATTTTTTTTCTATGTGAAGTCATTCATTTATAAATTTTTTTGGCTTGAAGTTTGTTTTAACGACAAAGTTGAAGAAAATGTTGCTGTTGTTTCTATATCATTTAATAAACTTTATTCAGTCATTTTCGATAATACCATCAAGGAAAGAATTTTGTTGTATGTGAAGTCATTCAGGTGCAATTTTTTTTGGCTTGAAGTTTGTTTTAACGACAAAGTTGAAGAAAATGTTGTTGTTGTTTCTATATCATTTAATAAACTTTATTCAGTCATTTTCGATAATACCATCAAGGAAAGAATTTTTGTTGTATGTGAAGTCCTTCAGGTACAATTTTTTTTGGCTTGAAGTTTGATTTAACGACAAAGTTGAAGAAAATGTTGTTGTTGTTTCTCACGGCACTTTCCACGGACAAGCCGGCTGTTCGAAGACAGCCGATTTAAGTCTGAGGGGGAGCGCCTCTTGTTTTGATAGTAGCGCCATCTAGGGCCAAGAGTACCATTTGACTACACACACGTCACAACCCTTTTTACGGGGTGGACTTCATTCATGCATTTCATTTACTCATCCACAGATCGCAATTTAGATCTGAATCAGAGAACGATCACCCCTGATCCAGTACCCCCAGTGGTATTACTCTCGACATGGAGAGCTTTGTGACCATGACAGATTTACACGCGCGTCAGCCACCAAGCACGCGGGGAATCTTCGGCCGGCGGGGTTCGAATTCGCAACCTAAGGGACGCGAATCCACCGCTCTACCAACCAGGCTATCCCGGCCCTATGTCAATGTAGAATTTCATTGTAGAAAGTGTCAGAAGAAAATGTCATTGTAGTGGGATATATTTTCATGATTGCTTGCTTTTTTCTATAAAAATGAAGCTTTCACTTAATTTAACAAATATGACCTTAGTTTTAAGAAGCTTTGACCTTATTTCAATATTTTGATCTGTCAAACTGTATAATCTTGTTCAATATTTGTGCTCAAAATTCTTAAAATGGTGTAATTTTCCTGATCTAGACTGAGCAAATAACGAAGCAGAATTTCCAGACAATTCTTTAGTTTACAGCCCTATATATACAAAGAACAACTTGTTCTAATCTTAGTTAAATAAATAGCTATTTACACCCGTAGTAGGACATACAACAGTCAAAATCGAAGGTTTTTCTTGAAACTCAGTTCTTCATCTCGTCAATACGACCATTCCAGGGGTAGTTTCTCAGACTCCGAACTCGTGGGCGTAGTCCAACCGTCCTCTCCAATTCGTTTCTTCTCACCTCTAAAAAAAATCTTCGCGCTTTATTTCGGCGACAATCTCCGCCTCTTAATTTACATTGGTCATTTGAGCTCTCTTTCTGGCAATCGGGGTTCAGCCATATGCTCTCTCAGCTGCGCCAGTGGGTCGTGGGAAGGTCCTTTCACAAAGAGAAACATCTAGCATTCAGATGTTTGGACACCCCATTCTCTTTGAAGGTACTATCAATACCTCCGGGACGAGGAATTCCATATGTGGTCTTTCATTGTAGTCGCTAATGAACAGATGCAAGACCACCCAGATGAAAAGATATACTATCTGGCTATCTCGAGGAGTTTAGTAAGTAACAGCGACGACACAATGAATCAGTACAACACAATGTCTTATTAGTACTGGGAAATGGGGAATGTTACAATGTGGCTTGGAATGATCTAAATTAGTAATTAAAGAGTGTAATCCCTTATAATTTTGATTTTAAAATACTATATGATGATTCAGCAGCAGATATTGGATGCTTAAATTCACATCTATATTCCCCTTATAAACTTCCATCGCTACCTCAGTTCATATACATTTAAGTAATATTTGATGAAAAAAGTATTGCTCAGTTCAGTGCGTGTAAATTCTGTCATTTGGCATTTTTCTGCTTTTCTAAACATAAAATATCTTTAAAATATACCTAATACTTTAGTATGCATCATATTATTAAAAATGTCAGAAGTTATACGAGAGAAGTTTCAAGCTATATATTGATTTTTCACCCTTGCAAAAATATTTTATCATATCATCAATATGGATTGAGTAAATTTCATCTGAAAAAACTAATTAGCCATTTTCCTTAATAAAGGATGCATTGTTTATGTGTTCTTACATACAAAAATATTAATTTCAATCCATTTAATATGCTTGAAGCTGTAGGAGCTTAAAATAATTGCAAAAGCACAAATAATGTATCAAAAATCATAATTAACCTTTCAGTCAGTCTGCTTATTATTTTTTTCTCAACCCACAATGGCTTTGTTAAATATAAATAATTTAATCCCACATTATTAACCCCACATTTGTGCATTATTAATGCTTTTTCTTAATTACATTCCGAAAATGAAAAAAAAAATAAAGATTCAAAATGAACAATCATTGACGGATTAACAAAAATGTTTGCAATAAAAATAAATTAGATGCCTACTCAGAACAAAGGACAGAAAGAGAGACCTCTGTTATTTATTATTATTATTTTTTACATATCAGCCTCTGTTATTTTAAATTAGATGCATAAATAACAGATTTCGAGGAGCGATGTGCATTTTGATCGCTCCCACACTCACTGTTTATTATTTGTTTCCCTAGCATTCAATAAAACTTAAGTACGAGAATAGAAGAAATAGCAATGTCTGAGTTTCGGTTATTCTCAATAGATTTCTCATTGCGAATATCGCATTTAAAATTCTTCCTCCAAGCAATGGAGGCGGAATATTTCATGCATATTTTAATCTTTCGATGGTATTTGAATAGATGGTCGCAGAGAAAAGTGGGGGCAGCAAAAGATTCAAACAATAAATCTTGAAACAGTTTTAGAAATTGCAGTTCTGGGACCTTAATTTTCATTGATAGGGATTTTTCCCCCTTTAATTTTCAAATTCAGGAAACTATTCCCTAATCGAAAATATGACTTGTATGATTAATTTAATCATATTTCCTTGATTAATATCAAAAATTCGTTATCTTTTCGTATAATGGTAGGCTTTTCTGCTATTGCTTGAAAAGCAAAATGAAGCTACGGTAACATTAAATATGAGATGAAAGAAGTATTATTAACAATAATTTATTAGCTGTATTATTGTTTAATTATTTGAAAACTCTTTTTGTAATGAAAAAATAAATCATTTATACATCTGATTCATCACATAAATTTCTTTTTATTTGCAAATACTAGAGGGAATTCTATGAAGATATACAGCACTCACTACATTTAAATGACGGAGTTTTCCCATTTCAATCCAGTTAATCTATACTTATAATAAAACTCAATGTGTGTGTGTGTGTGTGTGTTGGCGCTCTACAGGCCAGACCGTTTGACATACAGCTACCAAATTTGGTACATGTATACCTTGGAGGTTGGGAATGTGCACCTGGGGTTTCTTTTTTCGAATTTTTAATTAGAATTTTAATTATTAATTAAAAACTAACTTTCCCGCCAAAAATCTTCCATTTTCCCCACCGCCAACTTTTCCGCCAAAAAAATCTTCCATTATCCCCAGCGCCAAACGAGAAAGGCTTCAGTTTTTTTCTTCTCCCAACAGTAATGAGGCTAGGGTTAAAATGTTTCGGCGGATTATTTCAATCGGTTCTGTTTATTTTCTTAATGTTTGATGCATTTAAAATTAAACATTGTTAATGAATCAATCTTTCAGATTCATTCTGAAGTACTTTTGAATTAAAATAAAACAGAATAAAGGAAATTAAAAATTTCTAATCCGCATAGCGTTACCCCAACTGGCGTAGAAAAAATCACGTATTTGCGTTACGTAACCGTCGAAGAAAATTCACGCATGCGCATTCTGTTCTGATTGTTGCCATGACAACGTTATCAATGGATGATTTAAATTATTTTTGGGTTAGTTGCATGCTTTTGTAAGTAAATTGTATTTATGTTAGTTATATATTTTTTGTATATGCTTATAGTTTTAAGTACATCGTTTTTTAAGTAGTTTTTTTAAAACCTGTTTTCAACCGTTTATTTTAAACGATTCGTTTTATTTTCTTAGTGTTTGATGCATTTAAATTTAAACATTGTTAATTAATCGATCTGCTCATAATGAATTTAAGAAAATTTTGTTGACCAACTCTTGAGATATTACATAAATTAAAAAAGATATTCTTTAGTGCCCATAAAGTTTAAACGCTGAGTGACTCTATTTTCAGTAAGCAGATTATAAAAAAATGCTTTGTTTCAGTAAAAAATATTATTATATTAATTGAAGATAAATTCTTTCCACTTTAATTTAAAGCATCAATTCTACCGTTTTCAACCGTTTATTTTAAACGATTCGTTTTATTTTCTTAGTGTTTGATGCATTTAAATTTAAACATTGTTAATTAATCGATCTGCTCATAATGAATTTAAGAAAATTTTGTTGACCAACTCTTGAGATATTACATAAATTTAAAAAGTTATTCTTTAGTGCCCATAAAGTTTAAACGCTGAGTGACTCTATTTTCAGTAATCAGATTATAAAAAAATGCTTTGTTTCAGTAAAAAATATTATTATATTAATTGAAGATAAATTCTTTCCACTTTAATTTAAAGCATAAATTCTACGGGTGCTAACGGAAAATGAGAGAGATACATATTACTTTATGACTGAAGGCCTTTATAATATTATGAATGAATTATATGATAATCAAAATTTGAAGTTTTAAAATATTTTGATGAAGAAGCTATTAAAGTAGAAATTGCATAAAATATTTAATTATTAAAATTTTAACGAACATTAAGATTGGCGAACCGGCTGGTCGCCAAAGGCGGCTAGTACAACATAAAGACAGACCTATTGTTAGTTTCAAAATCCCGAGACCAGCACTCTTTTGACGATTGTATTTCGCTAAGGGATGCTACGCAGAAAGATGAGCAGTTATTACAAGTGAAGGATCATGAATAAAATTTGATTTTTAATATACAGATGGAAATGATGAAAAATTTGAGTAGCACGTTAGTGCACGTCCTGTTATACGGCACTTATTTTCCCTCACTTAAATTTGAGTATGCATATATGTATGTATGAGTATACATATATGTAGTATATATTGTTACGAATCTGTGATGCGGCTTCCCAGCAAAGTTAGTTCCATAGGAGGTCCCAGAGCTTGGTGACAAACTTGGCGACCATTTGGCGACTTGGCGACGAATTTAGCGACTTTGCCGCCAAAATAGATTATACCCGAAACATCGAGAATTTTCCCGAACCGTCCAGTAGGAACCGAGTTACGCCTCGAACGTTCCTGTTTGGTTGAGAGTCTTCTAGTCCCGCCTCCTGAGACCTATAAAAGGAAGCAGCCGCAGCTGCCGGGGAGTCGTAAACCAGTGGTGGACAGAGAAGAGTAGTCAGGATCGACGGTAAAGAACTGGCCTTCCAGAGATAAGCGGAACAGGAACGGAGTGAAGCTAGTGCTGAACTAAGCTGTGCGCTACTGACTGCAGTAGAGTCTGTTGTATGCTGCTGTGTATGCTGTTGTATGCTGCACGTCTCGGCTGAAGATAATCGTCTTCTGTGCTGTATATAGTTGTCGTCTTTGTGCTGTCCTGTGTGTCTTCGTGTAAATAAACGTCGTTGTTTCATTTTCTACTGCTGATTGAGTGTTCTCCACACCATATAACCCACTATCCAAACGAACCCCGGAAATTTCGTAACAATATGTATGCATACTCACACCAAATACTCAGGGTAGGGGGAGGGTTCTAGCATAAAATATAGTTTGGAATCATCGTCATTCATAATTGCAGATTTTTTTTCAGAATTTTCGAAGATATAGAAATGAGTGTTATTTAATCTTCTGAGCATTGGAAGGAGAAACGTTCAAATGTTAGAATGGCTTAAGTGAAATTAAATTGGACTTCTGAGATGCAGTTTACAATGGATTAAGGTTCTTTTTCTGTTTCCGAAAATGGTTTTACAGTAAATTTTAAGGTAGGTAATTACGTTAAAAAGTCGAATTTTTTTGCGAAATTATGATTTTTTTTTCATTTTATACTTTTTATATTTGAACAAGTTTCTTTATAAAACCAATTTGAATTTTCTTTCTATATTTTTGAAAATTATATCGATTTCTATATTTGCATTTATACTATTTTACAATTTTTGCAGTTTTCTCGAATTCGAATCTTTGGTAGATCTTTCGTATGGAAAACCTCATAAATTAAAATCTTATGCATTTGTCTCATTAAATTTGATATAATAATTTCTCAAAGTGTTCTGCAGTTCCTGAACTAGAGAATAGGTAATATATTCATTTATAAATATTTTATAATTATTTTATTTTTTGACAATGTAGAAAAAATTACAAATTTCCCATTATTTATGATTTGGACACCAACATTTAAAGAACAAATAGAAGTATAGCTTATTTTTTTAAGTGCAGGAACTAAATAATATATTTCTTAAGCATTCGTAAAATGTTCATAAATCATTTGATAAAGTTCTGAACTTAAAAATTTTTGCTTTATACCTCTTTTAAGACCCCCCCCCCTTTTCCATTTTTTTTAAACTTTTGACACTGAACAGGTATATTTTGGTTTCATAGATAATTCTTCAATCTTTTTTATGCAAAAATTCAAATACACAATTCTTTTAGAATGTTTTTCAAAGAATTCGTCAAGGACGTAGTCACATACCGTAACAGAACACAAGGAGAAAATAAATGAAATCAAAATTAATTATTATAGAAATAAACTAAGTGAATTTCTAATTACAATTATCGAAAGATTCTTCCCCTAACTTCTCTTTTAAAATTGCTATATCCCCTTCCCCTGGGCATAAAATTATGACCTTAGGTAAAGGCTGTGAGCACCGCAAGTACTCAGATTTTTATTTTCAGAGTCCCAGCATGAGAATTGTGTGACTCGTATTATAATAAAGAAACCGGAACTTCTGTATATCAATTGCATGGTATTGATGAAAAATAATTACAAAATACCGATCTTTGGCGATATTCTGGCATGCATTCTATTTGGCGGTATTCTAGCATGCATGGCGATATTCTAGCATGCAATCATTAACAATTTTTTGAGGGGGATTAATCGCTGGTGTGCAATTACAACTGCACAAGCTCTAGAAAAACGAATGTGTATTTTGAAAACGCCTCCCCCCCCCCAATTGACAGAAAACAACATTTGACACAAAATTAGAATTTTAGTCTCAACATGACATAGCAAATTTTATTTATTTAAGTAGTCACATTTTTGAATTATTGTGTTTGCATGTATTCGGAAGTACAAACCAACAGAAGGTTGGCATTTCAATAGATTTGGCCCACAATTTGATTGGAAGATGCATTTTAAGTGCTAAAATTTCATCTATCTGGCGATTTATACATTTTGCAATTATTATATTTGTTTGTACAGGAACAGCCATTCAAACAAATTTATCTGAATGGCTTTCATTCAAAATATGATAGAAATCTGTAAACTACCAGCAAAGACTACATACTAAATTTCAAACTTACTTTGAGCCTTCTAGCTCAAAGAGCTTTTGGGTTATTAAGTTCGTAAACAAACAATCATAATTCCAAAAATGTGATTTTCAGACTGGGGAAGATTTGAAGATTGAAGATTCATCAAAATATCGAATTCAAATTTTTTGATGGTTTGTAAAAGATTATCTCTTTGTATTCGCCGTATATAAGAAAAATTAAAAAATTAAAAGATATTCGTTCTTCCAAACATCGCAGCTTGATAATTTTTTAGCCTTGAATGGTCAGTCTTTATACCATTTTTTTAAAAATTTTGTTCTTATTTATAGAACGATTCACCTGCGCAAACTACCGTGATAACAAAAATAAATATTTCCTATAATCGCGATTCATTAATATATAAAAGCTGTAATTAAAATTATGAAAATATTGATAAATAGTTTATTTAAAATATTAAATAATTTATTAAAATCATAAATTTTAGGGAATAATAATTTAAAATTTACTAAAATTAAATCGAAACTACTGAAAATTTAAATTTTGAATTTAAATATAGTGAAAGAATGTTAAGTGAGAATGGTAGGTAGTTTTTATACAGTTATATACTGCACAAGTTATGGAGAAAAAAAACCTTTAATATTTCGATTAATTTTTAATAAATTTAAAATTCAACTAAAATTTTGAAGAGCTTTTCATAATTATTATCTATTACCTAAAAAGTAACTACAAAACAAATTTGATAGCTTAGCTCTACGGTTATTTAGTACTTAGCTACACGATAACTATTGTTACTTACTACTGTAAAACGTTTTGCATCATCACTGTATATAATCATCTACACTCAATCTGGTACGTAGGACTCGAGTTATAATAGAGGTAGCGCCAAAATTCTCGAATATTCGGGAATCCTCATTTTGGTTGCAAAAGTCTTGCGTCATTAACCTGATATTCATTCAATAGCTATTTAAATTTCTGTATAACTCTCTTCTTTACCAAGAAATTAATTGCGCAATGAATAAATATTACAATTTTTTAAAGATATGTAGTAATCATAACGAAAATGAACTGCAAAATTTTCCTCTTCGGGCCTGCATATTGCTTTTACGAATCCGTTTGATGACACCACCTATTGAATCAAAAGTTCTGTTTTGTAAAAACCTGACTAATAATTAGGTTTGATTCATTTTGATTTCTATTTTTGCTATGCAATTTAATTTTATCTAATTCGCTTATTGTTTGTAAATAAGGAATTTAATTGGTAATTGTTTTTTCATTTCCTGAAATATAATTCTGAAATCATTTCTGCGTGTTGTTGATGACGATACATTATTTCGATATCTTCAGAATTAAATGATCAGTTCATCGATTAATTCACTTCAATCTTGAATCTTTCTAAGTGACACCATTTGGCTCTTGATTTGAAAGACGTGTTCCAAGAATCCATAATAAATGAAATAGGGAATTACAAATTAAAAAGTGATTAAAATAAAATGAAAATAATTTTTTTACTCTTTAGGAAAATAATAAAAATTCTTTTTTTCTTTAAAAAACACCCCTGTTTTTATTAATTATTTTTCTCGAATTATCTTAACGAAATTGCAACTTTGATATAACTATTTCCAACCCAAAGGACTATTTTTCACCTTAAATGTAGATTTAGCGAAATATTAACAATGATTTTATAAAGGTCATTTATTCTTTTTTCGAAGATTATTTGATGGACTTTATTCAGAATTTTCAATGATAAAAATACTCTTAAATTTTTTCTATTCTTTACTTATTTTTCTAATTCCATTTCTACCAATGTTTCTGGAAACAAGTATTAATTAAATTAAGACTGTTTATTTGCAGTTTAATCGGGAAACATTCATTGATTTGCATATTTATAATTATCCCTCAGGATATTAGGTAATTTTTCTTTCGGATTGCGAAGTTTAGTGCATTTCGAGGTAATTTGAAATCATAAATGAGTCTTTGTGTTTTATTGTTTGGTCGATGATAATTAAGGGACATTTCGAATAAAAACATTTTTTTTTTTTTTTTTTTTTTTTTTTTACTTTTTCAGAATTGGAAAACGATAAAGGGATGATGTCAAGTTAACAGGAATTTGGCAGAAGTAAATTATGTCTTACTCTAGGGAAGAATGAAGTTGTTGTCAAAATCTTCTTTTCTAAATTTTTTTAAATGGTAAAATTTTGCAGCAACTCAGCATTAAAATAATTGATTGAAAAATCATTAAACATTTGAAATAAACCAAAACTCATTTTATGGTACTATTTTCACTTTTGAGTTGAGATATACACTTAGAACAAAATTTAAAAGTTTAATTAAATTATTTTTGTATTATATTAACAGAAAAATTCGAGAAATAAAAAAAAAAAATATTTCATATTATTTCTTCTTTATGTGCAAGAATTGTTGATCATCGGATGCATTCAAAATTAGGATTAAGTATGAAATTAAGTTAAATATTTACTCTTATTTAAAGTGCATATTTTATGTTCCAATGGTTTAAAAGTACCATTTTAATCGCTTTTATATACTTGCATTATGATAATTTTTTATGGTTTACACCAGAAAACAAAGCATGTAGTTTCAGTGGCAAAAACTGATAACAGCCGACGGCAGAAAAAATTTGTTAATTGTTATTTTTATTAAGTTGTTTTTAAATAATTAAAAATGCTTGCAGGCTTATTGAATATCAAAATAAAATTACTGAGATGTTTCAAAATTTAAATTAATTATTGCTCTTTATTTCAGTAAAGAAATTCAGTACACTGCAATAAGGAAGAAAAATTGAAGTTTAAAGAGCGATAATATATCTATACGTCCAATTATATTAAGAAAAGTATTTAAAAATAAATAACTTACTAAATATTTTCGCCATTGTTGAAGTCAAACTTTATCTGCTCTTACCTCAGAAAAGTATTAAACCACGTTTTAAAACGAAGCGTATTAAAAAAAGATAATCTTTTAATATTAGTTGTCAACAGTTTTAGAAATATCTGGAAAAAATGTTTTTAACAATGAAAATTATTTGAATTATTGCATTAAAATAAAAGTGTTGTCGTAAAATACGCCAAAAAATATTTTTTCGAAAAAAAAATGTATAATAACTAAATTGATATCTTATCAAAGCAATACTGTGAAAATTAATTTTATATTGTTGTATTTTCCGATATTATCTTGAAAAAATAATAAAAATTTCCTTGAAGGAGGATAAAATTTCCTTTGTTATGGAAAAAGAAATTCTAAGCAAGATTACAAAAGTGGATCTGTTGTACAATTCCAAATAAGATATGTATCGAACTTCATAATTCTAGATCCAAAAGTTAGACCTGCATGCACATATAAAAACACAAATTTTTCTTTTTATTTTATGGCTACTTCTTTATAGACTGAGTATTAATCGTAATTTCTTGATAAGGCAGCACATTTAACTTTGCAAAATTATCATTAATTAGCTGTAATTAACAACAATTTTTGAATTTTTTTATTTTTGTATTTAACAATTTATAACTATCTAATTTATCATTTTACAATAGTGCAGATTGAATTTAAACTCAAGGCATTTACAGAAAGAACATTTTAAATTTTCATGTTGTATAAATCTATGCAATAAACATTTAAACTAACAGCTTTCTGGCTATACAGATCAATGCTACAACAACTTCCAGTAGATAATTATTTTTCGTACAGAATTCCTCATCAAACTCTAAATTTGGTTTCTTGTTATAAAAAGACGATATAATCTATATTATTTTGATTAATCAAGAATTCAAATCGATATTTATATTTTATTTAAAAATAAAAATGAGAAATTTAATGATTTTGCGATAATTATTTGAGTTGATAATTTTCACTTTAAAAGAGAGCTCTCAGTACAGCTTCTATTTTAGGTCCGCTTAAAAAAGTTTTTTTCAATAAACTGCAACTTTTTATATATTTTTATTTTACAATTTACAGTTATACGTATTTTGTTTATAAGAATACCAATTTTTTGACATTTGCAGGGATCTTGAATAGCAGAATAAGAATATATCGTTTCGAGGAATCCAAAACATTAATGAATAAGGTAAATTTCTGTCTTATTTATTAATTATTTGCTAATGTCATTGTGTAACTAAAGAACACTTTATAACATCAAATTATAACAAAATCTAAGTCAATAATTATCAAAAAATGAAACATTTTAAAACACTTTATTGATTATGTATTCTATAAACTCTGCTCAAAAGTATGCAAATAGCTTTTATTATATAAAAAATTTGGACATTTTTTTGAAATCTTCAATTTTTCTTAGTCATTCCAGACAAAACACAATCTGATGGTTAATTTCTAATGAACATTATACAAAAGCCATTTTGTAGCCAAAGAAAATCTTACAATACTATAATAAAGCAAAGTCTGAGCAAATAATTCAAGAAAAAAATCAAACAACATAAATCACGCGATTACTTATATATTCCATTAAAGAGTTGAAAAAATGTGCAAATAGTTTGTATTGTATAAAACCTCTGTACTTCAGAATGCTGTAAATGTTTCAAATCTTTAATTTCCCGAAGACATTCAAAACGAAACAAAAATCTAATGTTTAATTTTTGATAAATATTACATTTATTTATCAGTTTCAGCCAGACAATTGCGACATCATATTTATGTTTATTAAATATTAGGAATTATAATAGTTATCTGTAACTATTCTAATATTTAATCTATATTCAAGCTAAAAAACAATTCGCATTAAACAAACTGAATAATATGTTTATTGAATTAAAATGTTAGTAAACATATTAAATAGCAAATCGAAATTAATTGGATTGTTTTTATTTTAATTAATCATTACACTTAATAATAAGTTCGTGAATATTTTATGATTAAGGACAAGCGGAGAATGCAAAATAATAAAGGAAATCATTGTCTAAGTGTTTTTTTTTGTATTGAAATAAAGTCGTGAGAATAAGTGACGAATAATGAATAAGGATATACGTGCATTTTTTCCTGAGTGGGACTCAGACAGAAGGAACCAAAACAAAACTGTAGACAAAATCTATAAATAATTCATGTTGACTTTTAAGAATGTCAGCAATTGTATTTATTCATATTTTCGTTCGTATTCAGTATTTATTGAGTGACGAATATTTTTTTATATATTTTTTATTGTTTTCTTAGTTATTTATTCAAATTTTATACATTAAAACCATTCATATTTTTAGTAGCAACAGCGATTGAAATTAAATAATTCACTTTCAGAAATGGTTGGGAAAAAATGAAAACAATTTTTTGATAAAAATAAACTGTGATTCTTATCGCTAGTAATGTTGTGCTAATCACAAAAGAAAAAAATTAATAACTTTCTAATTTTTATTTATAATTTCAATTTTCAGTTAAATTTAAAAATGTTTATTGTATTTTCAATAATATTTTTTAATCGAGCCCATCTATATTCATTTACTTCTCCTTGTGTACAGCCGTATGTATGCGGAAAATCTCCATGTCCTGATATAATTTGGATTATCAGTGGATGGTTATCTTCTTAATTTTATTTCTGCCTTAGGAATAAATCATACTCACATACTGAGGGGAAAATGTGCTGTAAAAATTTAATTTCGAAATTCTTTCGTTATCTTGGAAATTGGCTTCTAATACAACATTATTTAGTAAAATAATATTGATATATTGACATTTTAAACAAGAAAAGATTTACTCTTCTACAATCAAAACTTATTGAGCTGTAACTTTTATATCTGTTAATATGTGTCTATATCTAATGATTTATAAATTAGCTATGAAAAAATAATATCTGCTGAACTTCCAGTGAACGAAATGGCAGCGCTGTTCGCCGACGTTAGAAACATATTTCCCGCTTGAAAAGTATTTTTTGATAGACAAAAATTCAGTGCTATTAAAAAGAACATTCTGATAGGTAGAATTCGGTGCTATTAAAAAGAACATTCTGATAGGTAGAATTGGTGCTATTAAAAAGAACATTCTTATAGGTAGAATTCGATGCTATTAAAAGGAACATTCTGATAGGTAGAATTCGGAGCTGTTAAAAAGAACATTCTTATAGGTAGAATTCAGTGCTATTAAAAGGAACATTCTTATAGGTAGAATTCGGTGCTATTAAAAAGAACATTCTTATAGGTAGAATTCGGTGCTGTTAAAAAGAACATTCTGATGGACAGAATTCGGACTGCTAATCTTCTTGTTAATATATCTTGTAAATAAACCACATTTTCTTTCTTTTGCTCGTTTTATAGTATATGAGTGACTAGTCGACATAGGTACGTTCGATACTCAACATATTGGAGCCGAAAACCGGGAACTTGCATTTTATTAGTTAATTACGTCAGCTTGTTTTTGTCGTGTTCCAAACACAAATTATCAATTTAGAGATAACTGGAAATCTGTCGTTTATAGAGTCTTTAGGATTCACTCGCCGTCTATGGCAGCCACTGGATTGTTGCCACCTTTCAAATAGAATGCCTGCCTGTTGTGGTACAAATGCGAGTTCAAATTTCACCGCTTTAAAAAAAATTATGGAAATCTACGTGGAAGTCTTCACCGATTGCCGCTTTCCAGTCGTCAGTATATTTATGAAATTCAGGCCTCACCCATCAGCCCTTTTTGATTTCTGATATTCAGTATTAGCAATTGGATCAAGATCATAGGGGATCAAATCAAATCAAATGAAAAGTGTTTGGGGTGCTAAAGAAGAAATGAGACAATTCAAAAATATTATTTGTATAAACTTTGGGTTTTAAAGTTTGGATAACTCTCATCCCATACACACAGAATTCGTCAAAAGTGTCTTTGCATAACGCCTGGATGCCAGTTAAAGCAACAAGCAATTATAGGATTTGTGAAAAAATTGTGAGCCTTATTTTCGTGTATCGATGTTCCTGTGGAATTACAAAAAACATGTAGTTTTGTGAATATATACATCAAAGCAAATTAGCAAACGCATTTTAGCTAACATTTTTTTCTTTCAAAAGTTTATTTCTAAAAAAATTTATTTTTAACCAAAATTACTTATTTTTTAAAGTATCTGCTGATAGTCTCATTAGAAAAAAAAAACTTTCTTGTTTGACTTATTTCTACACTGTAGTCAGATTTCCTTTTCATCTATTCAGATACAGAATCCTGGGGTGATTCTATCAGGTATTTGATTTCAAATTTTTGGAACATCATAATTTATTTCATTATAATTTATTTTAGATCAGTTTATTGTGGAACACAATTAGATTCTACTTCCAATATCAGCACTAGATAAAAATTGTTATGAAAAAAATTTTTTTTTTCAAAATTTTACCAAAATTTCTTCAACTAAAAAAACTAAATACTCTCTCCCGCAGTGCAAAAAATCTTAAATCAAAATTTCCATTAATATGAAATCCACTACTTGGCGTTCTTTCATATCACCAACGGATGCCAAGTCGCCAATATTATGCTATTTTCTAGTATATTATTTGGATACCAGTTAAAGGATTTTAGTCAAATAAATTTTTAATATAAGTTATTTTATACTGGGAAAGACGACATAATAACCTTTTTAACTATCATTTACTTTTTCATTTTATTTTTGCATATATTTATTAGAATTCGAAATTACGAGGTCAATCCCCAAATACCCAAGTGCTACCATCGAATGGGATGTTAATATAACAAAACTAAACTTTCATATGTATTTATTAAATGAACCTTTTCCCTTTTTTTTTCGGTTTTAAATATAACATTTGAATTAAATTTATAGATCTTATTATAAAATATTATGCAATTTCTATCTGTCATATTCTACGGTATGTGTGTGTGTGTGTGTGTTTTGAATAATTGTTTTTTGATTTATAATTTTGAATAATTCTTTGCATGCTCTTGAATAAGCGGGCATACAGATTTCCCGCAATCGGATTCCATCCAAAATTTGATAGAAATCTGGAAGTTTATTAATTGTGTTTTGTTGTTATCGTTTTCATAGGTCGGCATAGCTCCAAAAATGGTTATTTCTTAGTGAGGAAAATTGAAATTGTGGAAATTGATGAAGATGTCTAAATCTAAGTTTTTGGTGACTACATCTTTTTGCACTTTGTATACAAACAAATAAAACTTGTATATGATTCAGTTAGTCTAATTAATCTAAAATAATATGAGTGTTTTACATATGTACTGAATTAAAATATCGTTTTTCTTAGAATTATTCCATTGATTCTTATTAAAGAATTCGTTATAGTTTAATTGCCTTCAGTTTCCTGGTTATTAAGGTCTCGGAAAAATCAAGTTACTGATTCATTTAAATGAAAGTTTTTAGTTATCAAAGAAGAGAAATAATGTGCTTATAGTTCGAATATTTATTGCAGGTACTTTAAATCAAGACCAAGATTTTTATCTAAGACTCCAGAGAGAAGAAGCGATGCTTTCAATTCTTTTCTTCAAAACCTTCAAACAAGGTTGATTTCCCGCAGGATGCCCAGCTGTTCTTCTATTTACATTAAAGCTTATTTCTTCTCCACTATTTTCATATTTCGGATTTTGCATTTCAACTCTCTAGGTGTTAAAGCAGTATTTTCTGTGGCACTCACGTCATTCAGAATTTCCCATTATTTTATCTAATTTGTGTATTATCGATTTCAACACTTCATAAATAAACTTTGTGTCTCTTTTTCTATCTTATGTAAGGAAAGTACGAATGATTTCATTTATAGATACATTCAGTGGCATCAAGAAACAGAAGTGAGCCGTGGGTAGAACAAGTTTGAAATCTACAGATTTTAGATTTTAAAATTTGATCATTAACATTGAAAGTTTTACCTAAATATTGGGGGCACAATTTTTTTTTAATAATAGATATGATGCAAAAAAAAAAAAAAAAATTGAGGGAGGTAAGCATTGTATAAATAAAACTTAAAATTTCATTTATCTTTTTGTCAGAATTAAATTATTGTTTTTCTTCATACAAATACTAAAAAACATTTTTTAAAACAGCTGTATGCAAAATATTCTAAAATTTTCAATTAATTAAATAATTATTAAATGGGATTTTAAAAATGCTAGAATCTATCTATTCATTCTGTCAAAAAACTTGTAAAGTTTAACTGAGATATCACTTTAATCTTTTTCCTTCATGGTATTGGTAATTCAATCATACGATTTAAAATCATAAATTCCCTTGGTGAAAGACATACAATAATGAATAGTATCGGCGCTTTTAAAAATGCAAATTACATTTCAGAAAGAAAATTTTTCCAAAAATGTTAAAAGATTAAAATATCAATGAAATTTAAAAGGTGAAAATGCAACTATCACAACATTAAAACAGGTGCAATAAATTACAAAATCAGGTGAAAAGAAAAAAAAATCATTGTAATCTTTTGATTCGTTTTTTCAAGTATTTGTTATGAATAGGGGTACTTAAAGATTCACTGTAAAAAATTTTAAAACCATCCCATTGAACCGGACATTTTTGAGGATTTTGTTTAAAAATAATTTTATCAACTGTGGTGGAATCGGTATAAGGTTCCGGAGCAGATGGAGTTTCATCAATTGTTTCATGGGGATTGATTCTATTGCATTTTCTGATCCTATTTCGCTGTCAGTATTTTTATTGGGCTTATTTGTGGTCATGGTTTCAAGCTCAGATTTGGCTTCATACATTTTATCAGCTGATTTGGAATTAATTGTCTGCGAAGTGTTAAAATTAGAGACTGGCATAGATTGGGAGACTTGTCGAGGTGAAGAATTTAGAATTCGATATATTTTCAGAATTTTGCTTGTGATATTTTTTATATTTTTTTTTATACGTAACAGTTTTAAATTTATGCAAGTCCTGTGGCATTTCACTAGACAGGACATTAGAAGTTTCACATTCATGACCAGTTGGCTGAGGAAAAATATTACTATCGAGAGCTATTGGCAGTGATGTTACAATAGCGGACTGTTGCATGCTTATTATCAGTAAGCATGTTGTTTCCATTGTTTTGAATAAGATCAGTTGCAGATGGTTTTTTGATCATAGAAGAGTAGCTAGTACCAGATACAGGAGTTTGAGATTTTGCGAGTTTAAGAGCTTCAGGATAAGAAATTTGTTTTTTAATTTTTATACTAATTATTATTTTGCAGTTGCCATGCAGGGCAGTTCCAAGAAAAGGAAGTATATACACCTTGGCAATTAAAGCATTTTTCCCGAGATGTGCATTGCGTACTATCATGACCTACTTCCGCATAGCTGGCGCAGTTAGTATCCCGCGGCAAGAAGTTCTTGAATGTCCAAACCGTAGGCACTGAAAACAACGAAGCGGGTTCGGAATATATGGTCGAACCAACAGACGTATGTACCCCGCCTTAAGGTACTCAGGTAATTTGGAAAAACTAAAAGTAAGAAGAACTAGATGTTTGGTATTTAGGAGCTGGCCATCTCTCAGTATAGAGATACGGCGTACATGACAACTCCTTGTCCTTGTAACTCTTTTGATATTTCTTCTAATTGTACATTGAACAGCTCCCCGCAGGAAATAACATCTTTGGAGGAATTCAGTGAAGAATGTGGAGAAACAACGACTGTATATTTTTCAAAGATTTTAATTTCATAATTTGTACATATTGTTTACGAGATTGTACTTCGATCAGCAAATCGCCAGAAAGAAGTTTTTTAGTACTTTTAACTTTACCAATATTGCCAGTAAAACCTCTTTCAACAAGAAACGGAGAGACAGAAATGAAATGCAGTAGCAGATGATATTTTGATAACGAAAAAGGTTGGAAAATTAGGTACTGTTGGAAAAGTGGAAACATTTTGTTGCCCACTTAAGGGAGCAGGTTTGCGTTTGCCTATACGATACTGATGAAATTTCAGACCCTACGGCACCGCCATGAGGGAGCCTAACAAGGGATGGCAGACACCGGTTCTCCCAATTCCCAAATATCCCTATATTATATCTTAGTGCTGGCCGGTAACTATACGCTCAGAGTTATCTCCGAGGACAGTGGCCATCCTTAACGCCAAACCCAAGGAGTCACCACTTCGCTTGATCCCTAGCAGATTAACCATTCAGGTGGTTAGGTACCGGCCGATTGACACAACGGGGGCCACAGTGCACCGCCCGTCTAATGGATCGCCATTTTTGGCTATCCATGAGAAGCCAGAAGCAAACAGAGCGGCGACAGCTTCTGATGGTGAGCCCCCTCGCTTGCCGTCGAGGGAAGGAAAAAACACAGAAGAAAGCAGAAGGCGTGTAGGAGAGTGAACATAAAAAGAGGAAAGATCCCTGGAAACCTCGGAATTGGGACACCCGTACAGATCTAAAGTAAGTGAGCCCTTGAGGGGCCCACCTTCATGATAACAATAACATTTTTTTATAATTTTTATACTTTTAAAATTTAACCATTCATTGTTGTATCATTATGAATTTTGCGTATTTATCTAGACTTATATTGTTTTTACATTTTAATTCTTTTGAATTGTTTTATAATCTTTCCTTAGACTTTACTTTTTGCCTTTTTTAGGGCTTGAAATCACGAGCTCTGCACAATGTAGCCAAAAATGGCTCTTGGAATAATAAACACTTCGCCAATAAACACTTGGAATAATAAACACTTCGCCAATAAACACTTGGAATAATAAGCTCTTCGCAGCACATTTTCCCTCCAGTATGTGAGTATGATTTATTCCTAAGCCAGAAATAAAAATAAGATACCATCCACTGATCAGATGTCAGACTTCATAATTTTTTTAGTGGTACATTTATTGACTTAAATAACAGAAATATATATATTGTTCCGAAATTTCCCGAGGTTCGTTTGGATAGTGGGAGTTATATGGTGTGGAGAACACTCAATCACCAGGCGGCAGTAGAAAATAAAAGAACGACGTTTATTTACACGAAGACACACAGGACAGCACAAAGACGACAACTATATACAGCACAGAAGACGATTATCGTCAGCCGAGACGTGCAGCATACAACAATATACACAGCAGCATACAACGGTATAAACAGCAGTTCTACTCCGTCTCTGCTCCGCTAGTCCCTGGAAGACGAGTTCTTCACCGTCGCCTCCGACTACTCTTGGACTCTACTGGTCCACGACTCAATTCACCGTCGGTTCACAACTACGACGACTCCACTGGTCCACGACCACTCTTCTCCGTCGCTTCCGACTACTCAATTCATCACTGCACTCACCACTGGTCCACACTACTCTGCTCTGCCGCTTCCGACTTCTTAGCAATTCACCGTCCCGGTTCACGACTCGACTAACCACTGCCCGGCAGCTGCGGGTGCTTCCTTTTATGGGTCTCAGGAGGCGGGGCTAGAAGCCTCTCAACCAATCAGGAACGTTCGAGGCGTATCTCCGTTCCTACTGGACAGATCGGGAAAATTCTCGATGTTTCGGGTATAATCTATTTTGGCGCCAAAGTCGCCAAATTCGTCGCCAAGTCGCCAAATGGTTGCCAAGTTTGTAGCCAAGCTCTGGAACCTCCTATGGAACCCACTATGCTGGGAAGCCGCATCACAGGTTCGTAACAATATATATATATAAATATAAATATATATATATATATATATATATATATATATATATATATATATATATATATATATATATATATATATATATATATATAGGGCACGATTGCCTACATAAACGTAATATTTATGATTGTACTAATGCCATGATATATAAAACATACTTCGTCACAGATATTTGACATCATATGATATTAAAAAAAATCCTTTACAAAATTCGATGAATGGAGAAAAATACAGGCAGTAGTGGTAAAGCCGAAAATTAGTCGTCTCACCGAAACTTCTAATTATATTTCATTGACAAAGAAATAGAAAAAAAAATATCTAATGGAATTAATCTTACAGTTTTATTTAAAAGTTCCATCTTAACTTTAAGTGGTTTCTGCGAAAATATTATCAATACAATGATGAAAAGCACTTTATGAACCCTAAATTTAAAAGAAACCGAAACAACTGAAGTTAATGACGTCTAATTCTCTTAGGAGTTTTAAGTATCTTTTTTGAAAAGTAACAACTTGCAAAAGAATCAGATTCAATTATCTTAATAAATATTCATAAGACCCCAGAAAGCTACTATTTATCAAATAATACTGCTTTGAAATTAAAATAACTAAATTAATTAAAGAAAGAAAATTTGTTTGAAAATTGTGTTTGAAGGAGGACCGTACAAGAATCTGAGATGCTCTAATTTTCTTAAAATTTTGAATTCTAAAATTTAGAAATCTCTTGAAGTATTGATTACTGACTTTATGTTTGCTCATTCTGTTCTGACTAATGCAATTAAATTTAAATTTGGATTAATTAAATCGATCATGGACTTGAAGAATCTGTTTTGAGTTTTGGTAGAAAGAATTATATCTGTTAATTTTCATTATTGTTATTCTTCGAAGAATAAATATTTGTATTAATTTTTGAATTTATGGGTTTTGTTTAATTAAAGAAAAGAATTCGTGGCGGATATTAAAAACTTGTTGCCAGTTGGTAGTAAGTACTTTTCACAAAATTTATGAAATTCGTTAAAAAACAAAATACTAACCTCGAGATTACTGTATACTGACGTAATATGACAGGTTATGTGTTTACTTTCACCTTATAATGATAAAAATAGAGTATGAATTTTTACCCCTTCTCTTTAATTAATTAATTCTAAAATTTAATATGGATTTATGAATCCAGACAACATACCACATTTCATTTAGTTGACCAGTTAAGTGAGTTTTGACGTTGTTTTCATATACATAAGGGGAAACAAATATATAGTAAGTCCATACATAATATAATAATAACTATAATACTATGAATCTTGCCCTAAATTTGAAATCGATAATTAATATTGAAACATCACAAACCAAATTTCATGCTTCGAATTCATTTTCTTTAAGTTTTGAAAAGTAATCCAGTTTTTTAATTAATTTTCGAATTCATGGATTTTATTGAAATAAAGAAAATAACTCTTTTGGGATATTTAATACTTGCTGTCAATTAGTAGCAAGAACTTTTTACAAAATTTGTCGAATTCGTTAAAAAAATAACCTTGAGAATCGCGTATACTGACATAATGTGGATGGTTTTGTATTTACTTTCACCTGATAAGAGTCGAATATGCATTTTGCATACTTTCTCTTTAATTAATTCGTTCTAATATTTGGTGTGTTGTTGTTGTTCCTTACGGCACTTTCCATGGACAAACCCGCTGTTACGAAGACAGCCATTTTAAGCCGGTGGAGGAGCGTCTCTTGTTTTTACAGTAGCGCCATCTAGGGCCAAGAGAACAACTTAGCTACACATAGGCCACAACCCTTTTTAGAGGGCAGACTTCATTCACGCATCCACAGATCGTAATTTAGACCCGAATCAGAGAACAACCATCCCTGATCCAGTACCCTCAATGGTATTACTCTCGACATGGAGGACTTTGTGACCACGACAGATTTATACGCGTGTCAGCCACCAGGCACGCCGGGAATCTTCGGCCGGCGGGGTTCGAACTCGCAATCTAAGGGACGCGAATCCGACGCTCTACCAACCAGGCTATCCCTCCCGATATTTGGAATAGATTTGGGAATCAAGGCAACATACCAAATTCAAATTGATTGCTCTGTTGCGATTTTGTTGTTGTGTTCTTATACAAGGTCAAACAATTATATAGTAATTCTATGTATAATATAATAATAACTACCATTCCACGAGTATGTCCAAAATTTGAGACCGACAATTAATGTGTAAAGACAACAAACTAAATTTCATTCTTCGAGTTATTTACGTTTTGAGTTAACATACTCCTCAACAGAGAGGTAATAATAATTTGAAAATGATATTTTTGGAATCAGGCTAAAAATGTGTAAAATTCATAAATTTTTAATTTTTTTAAAAACTAGTGTGATGAGCTTTTCATAATACTAATCGTTTTGACTCAGTGTAAGGATTAAAATTTGATTTGCTTTAAAATATTTATTGCAACGGGATTTTTCCACGAAAGAGCATGTATTTCCCAATACGTGTTATTAAATTTAAATATTTTTATAGAGTTCCTTTGGAATTATTAAGTAATATCACTCGTAAAATTTTTTCGGTTCCCAGATATAAAAAGTTGTTTTGAAAACATCATAGATGATAATTTAATGATGTAGAATTACAAAATAACCATTTGATATTAACTTACTATATTTCAGATAGTACCTCAACTATGAAAATAAGTATTATTCAATAAAAAAAAAGGTAAACATTTCCATTTTTTTCCGAATAGTTAGAAAAGTTTTATTTACTTTCCTTACATATTTACAGCTGCCCATTTCTCTCCTGGGACATGAAACATGTTTCTGCTTATGTTTGTAAATGCGTTTGTAATTCGAAGTCTAGAATTCACTCTATGTAGCTTGCAATGATGGCATATACCCAGTTTCTTCAACTTCAACATGTAACTTCAAGCAAGAAATCCATTAAGATTATCAGACTTTCGAAGCCATCCAAGAAGGATTAAATTATCATCACCACGTTTGTCAATCCAGCGTTTTTTGACACAAAAAGAAAATTGCATATATATTTTATTTTATTTTATTACTAAATGCTGGAAAGTAAAAGCTTTTACCACTAAAGGCGTTTAAATTGCATTTGATAGTACAAGTGAAGAAGTGCAAATATGAAAAAAAAAAAAAAAAAATGTCAATTTTATTTCCTGGAGATATTTTTTATAATTACTCGGTAATTTTTTACTGAGAGTGTTGAAAATGTTTTGAAATTTTATGCTTTTTATTGTTATATTTATGTAAAATCAGAGAAAAGTCTAAGTATTTGAAAGCAGTATTACTCTGAATCATGCTAATAAAACTTTGAAAATTGAATGGTCAACTTTAGCATAAATGCAAGTTTTATTTTGTTTCTCATATTTTCAAACATATATTAACTTACAAATTGATAAAAAATGTTAGAAAACTGAATCCTTGAGAATCTAATTGAACAAACAACTGTGTAATAAAAATGAGCTAAACATCATATTGAAATTAAGAACAATTTTTACTCTCATGGCCATAATAGATTAAAGGAATTTTAGCTTCCTATGTACTAAATAAGAGAAATTTTCATATGAAAATTTTTAATGCCTGTAATGAAAACATGATAAATTGAATTCAATATAACCATATGTGTAGGATTTTGCAGGTAAATGTATTGGCAACATTTTTGGATTTCCAATCCTCATATGGATATTAATTTTTATGGTAAATTGATGATATATAAATAATACTATATATTTTACTTCATAATTCAATATAAAATGATAAATTATTGATTTCTGAAATTGTACTGAAATTTTTTTAGCTATTCTGTTTCAGCATATTATACGTCATCTTATTAAGTTGTGGCTTTAGAAGTTGCCGTTACAAAGAAAAATAATTTTGAACATCAAGATATTAAGAAACTTACATTTATATATTATTATTTATAAATCAAAATTTTCATAAAATTATTTTTTCATAATAATGTGCTTTCCTTTTGAAAAATTATTAAAACATTATTAACCTTATCAGAATTAAACAATTGAAATTATTGGTAGATTAATAGTTTTAGAAATTTTCTGATTTTTTTTTTGCAATAGAAATTAAATGAGACAGATCACAAATCATGCCATTAAACATCGTGCCTCGGGTGAAAAAAGAAATCTGGTCTCAAATCTTCGATACAGTGTGGCAGTTAAGAATATTAGAATGCTGTAAAAAAAAGCAACTTGTTTAGTTTCAAAAATATTTGAACTTGTTTTGCAAATTTTGTTATAAAAAGCTATTAAAAACAATTCGTATTATGTGAAGAGATAATTCAAAAGAAATCGCCGCATGGGAAAAGAATCTGTCTAGAACAGTTTTTAAATATTTGAAGTTACAGTTAAATGAATCTGGCAACAGAAATAATTCATTAAAGAAGTAGAATAGGCTCTGATGAAGAATAATAATTTAATTCTAATCAATAAATAATTGAATAATAAAATAATTAAATAATTGTCTCTGATATGCACTAATGGAACTCAAGAAGCTATAAATTATTTTTTATCTACTAGTTTAGCTCTAATTTTTATAGTCTATAGTTTAAACTTTTAGGCTGTTATTCTATTTTCAGAATTTCAATACCATCTTAAAGTTCTTTTGATGATTACAGAAATCAATCACTCTCTTTATTTTTCACAATATCTTAAAAAGAAATAAGCAAGATTTTTTTTCTAGAATAATGAAATATAATTATTTGGTCCATGTCACGACATTGAAAAGTATCTTACATTGTGTTTTATGAGTGAATAATATTTAATTGTAAATATTGGTTTTGAAAAGAATGCTTTATCATACGAGTCATTATATATCAGAATATTTTCGTTTTTATCAATTTCTTAATAATATTGAAAATGTTATAATGGTTCAGATATATAAATTATTGATTCGCAATATGTAATTATAAAAATAATTTAGTTAGATAATGAATGTAAAAATTAAACAGAGAAAGATCCGAAATTGTCCGGAACAAATTTCAATCAGCCACGCATAACATGGATGTTGGTGAGCAAAAATATTTTCATGACCTTTTTTTTTCTACATAATAAGATTTTCTTATAATTTTAAATTCTGTCAATTCTGTAATTTTAAATTCTGAGAAATCACAAATAATGAATATAAATACTTTCAAGTTTATGTTTGGTTCTATTAATTTCCAAAACTGAAGAAAAATATCCAATTTTTCAACACATATATTATATCGAACCAAAGTATTATTTTCTCTTTTTTGATGTATTTCTTTTCTTTAATGGCGTTTAAAGAAGTTGGAAATATTTAATGAAAGCATATTTCTGAACGCAAAAAGTTTAAATGTTACACTTTTTAATATTTCATTTATTGTTATTTAAACCTTTAAAAGCAAAAACGCAAACAGTAGGTTACACGTAATGACTATTTGGTTTCGAATAAAATTTCTGAAAATATCCATTTTATGCTTTTATAATAGTACCGAAATAGGGTAAAGAATCAGATTTGACCAATCCGAAATAATTTTTTTTGTAATGTAGACATCCAAAATTAGAAATTTTACTCAAGTTAATGGAAAAGATGAATATCTTTTGCTGACATAAGTAAGAAGACCTCCTTCTGAAAATAGATTATAATGATTATATGTCAAATATTCTATATTTACATGAAATACATTTTTGTATATTTTCTTGTTTTAATAAATAACGAAACATAAATTTTCTTATTTCTGGCTGTTTAAGGAAATATGATCCATTGTGAATTCTCTAACTTGATAATCAAAATTATTTTTATCGTTAATACCTACTGATGTATAATAATTCAGATATGTTTCATTACAACGGCAAACATACTAATAATGAATTCTAAATTTAAATTCTAGAGTTAATTATCTTAAAACTATAAATTGACATTTAGTGCTTAACGATTTTCTTCAAAAGTTTTTAATTTGATATAATGTACTATAGATGTTTGGAATTTATATTGCTTCCTAAAATAAATGTGACATTTTGACCTTAACTTCGCCTACGTCGGGTTTCAACGTATTCTTCGAATAATAACATTATTTGTGGATTAGTGAATTCTGATTCAAGATTGGAGTTTGGGGTCCATGACGTCACCACCGAAATCCACCTATAAGCAGCAGGAAACGAAACTGCGCCGGAACGAAGTATTTTCTCCGCGGGTTCCGACTCTCAGCGCTCACTTCGTTCCTAGCTGGCCATTCAGAATTGCGCAAACGAATTTCTCGCTTCAGCTGAACTTCCTGTTTCTCGACTCCATTGCCATCCTTCAAGTAAAATGTAAGTATGAGACTCAACTGCCTATGCTTCACGATGAAAATACCGATAGAACAAATCAGAAATGATATAAAATAACGTCTTTTGACCTAAAACTGATTAAATTTCTATTAAATAATAATTTCAGGAAATCCGTTTGTAAGAATTTCCTTTATAGAATACTTCTTATCAAACGAGAAGTATTTTACACTTAAATAAAGCAAACGATTAATCTGCTAAGAAAATAGCTAAGAACAGTAATTTTATTACCAAAAATATACCAAAGAAAAAAGTCTAAAATTTATTTCAAGAAGCGAAATATAAAGCGACGATCTTTTCTGTTCTTTTGCAACATAATAATATGTAATTTATTCACTAATTTTGTTGGATTAATTAAAATATATTTTTGAATGCTTTTTTGTTTTAGAATAAATCGCTCTTATTTTATTAACATATATTTTAAAATGAAGAAACAAACCACTCTTACAAGCTGTGGACATACTTTTGCCTTAAAATATCACTATTAATTTATTTTGTTCTTCATTTTCGCAAATCATATAAAATAAGAATAACTTCCGAAAACTTCATACATTTTAAATGTATAAAAATTTGAAATTTTCTTTTTACCAAGGTATTAATTATATTTTCGATTTTTGAATTAAAGTGCTTGTTTAGAGATATTAAACAAGATAAAACACGAAATGAAACAACATTCTAAACTCTTTTCATCATTATTAATTCTGTGGAAAAAATATTTACTCTTTCAAACTGAGCTGAAATTATCGTATTATTAGTGGAAGCTTTTTAAAATGAGATATTTAAATTTTTCAAATGAATTTATCCCAGAAAATTTCTTAGGAAGACTTAAAAATAAGTTTTATTTTATTTGCTGCAAGTAGTTTGTTCTCCTGAAAAATAAAAATTTCTTTGAATTCAATCAATGATAACGATGGCAGTTTAATAATGTTTGTTCTACGTGACTCTAAAAAATATGTAATTCTAATCGCTAAAATACGTAAATTAGAGTCACGTAAATCTAAATTAATCACGTAAATTTCTTTGGTTTACGTGATTCTAAAAAATATCGAGAATTTTCGCTAATTTTAAAGTATCAATTTTAGTCGTATCTATCATCGTGTAAGTTATTTTTAAAGATCGTGATGAGAAAAAATATAACATTACAATTATTTTGAATTCCTTTCGCCACTAAGTAGCCATTTTTTTGTTTAAATATCATAAGAGGTTCTTTTATGAAAGGACGATACATAAAATCATATTTTTCTATGTACTCATAAAACTCTTTAGAATAAAGCAATCGAGTAAAAGAATTCAGATAAGAAAGTAATAATTAAGTAAAAAAAAAATATGGTTTGATGAATTTAATATATTCTCTGCTTTAATATATTTTAAATTATTCTCTGTTTCATTACATGCTGGTTATTTTACTGCAATATATATTCTTTGAAATATATTCCATTTTAATCATCAAAAAAAAAATTTGTTAGATATTGTATCGATCACATGTCAATTATTTCTTGCATTTTCACGGGTTTTATTTCAAACTGGTTTAGATTAATTTATTTGTACTGTCATAGAAATATATATAAATAACAATTCGCCTCATTCTGAAAGTATTTGAATCGATTTCAAATCTTACTCATTGCCAGCAATTATAAAGTTAAGTGTTAATGAATTATAAGCAACTCAGCTTTTTGTAAATGCTATAAAAAAATCAAAGAATATTATCGTGCTGGAATTCATACCATTCTTAAACAACGAATTCTTCAGAAATTTCGAGAAACGTCCTGTTGAAAAATGTTAAAAATCAATTACATTTACTAGTTCTTAGTATTTTATAAAGTCCGTTAATAAAGAGTATTTTTGAAGAAATCCTTACTTTTAATAGGAAATTTAAATTTAAGATAATAAAATTAATCTTGTTACATTAAATCCAACAGTTTTTTATCTTTGAACATCTCTGTAATTACTTAAATCTAAAACAACGTTACTGCTTTTTATTATTTTACTATGTATTTATTTATGTAATATTGAATCTTTTTTAGTATGATGTGAAGTTCTGTTTGACATTATTTCGGTTCTCACGCAATCTAAGACAAACATCTAAGTCAATTTTAAATCAATGCTAAAATATTAGTACACAATACTCTATGCAATTTTAATACATTTCCTGAAAATTTAGTAATATGGTCTCTAATAAATGAATTTGAAATTTATTTGTTGTGAAACTGGCAAGAATTCGTTTATGAAAATATTGTGAAAATTCAAACAAATATTTCTACGTTCTGGAAATATCATTTCGATGAGCAAAATGGTCTTTTATAAGCATTTTTCATCCTTTTGAATTATAAAACACTTCAGAGTATTGTATCATAGCCTGATATATATGTCGTTTTTTTTTTCTTCTTTTTGTTGTTGTTTTTTTATTTTAAATAAAAATTTGAAAATCTCAGCTCTTCATCAATTGTGAAAACACTCGATATTTTGTCATTTTAAGGAAATGATTAAAAAAAGGTTCACATAATACTTTATTTCCTAGCCTTGTAATGAATTAAAGCTTAAATTCTAATCTGATTAACACTCTATCTATTCCCAATTTTCAGAATCTACATAAAACTTCGTAATAGTCTTCTCCATGTATATAGTCTCTGCGGTGGGCCTTATAAATTAAACTTCTAGAATAGTGATGACTCTAGAGCTATTAATAGTTTAGTAAATATCTCAAGTGTAAATTAAAGTCAGAGCTTTACCTTTAAGCTAGTTTCTCTGTGTAGTTCTTCGTAGAAAATTTCATGTGCAACAGTCTTCACCATGTTAAAATGATTTCAAGAACGAAGTTCCTTTCAAAAGAAACTACCTAGCGCGGTTACATGAATTTATTTCATTCATTCATTAATAATTTTGTTATTTCTATCCACATTTCAATTCAAATAAATTTTAAATCATTCCTAGATGTATATATTCGGCCCATTAGCATTATATAAAATGTATCGGAATGACATAAATTCTTGGAACATGCGATATATTTATAATAACAGATATTAAAACTAAATGGTATTTTCGATTGCTATGAATTTTGCTTGCATCTCGTATGAGATGTAAAGAAGCAATATATCTTAAAACCGTTAATTATTAATAATACGAAGCAGTATGATTTCAATAAATAGCGTAATATAACATGAAATAAATAAATAAAAAAAAACTTATAAATGATTGAATCTTTAGGTTATAGTACTGATTTTAAATTTTTAAGGTTGGACTCTTGAAAGCTTTATAAAATTAATATATTTTATAATATTTGAATAAAATCAAGACCATAATTTACTTTCCTTGCCCAGTTTTGGCTTTATTATTTTGGTATGTTCCCTAAATTAAGAAAAGAACTAAATTAAAATTTCAATTCTGGTTTATAGTGTTGATCATACAATTTTTAATATACTCAAATTGCCACATTTTTTAAAACTACAAATGACAAATTATGTCACCATGTTCGAAACTGTTTTCTGATTATTCTAACAAAGCATGTTCACAGACGCGAAAAGTTTCTTTCTATTATTCATGTAAAATAATCTCTATCTCTATTACTAATAATAAAGGAGTATGTGCGTCTCTGTGTTTTTCTGTTCAAGTTTAATATTTCAGATCGTTTAATTTAAATTTATCAAATTGTCCGCGAATATATTTTGAATGGTGGAATTATATGGAAATCCAAATATTATCCTTTTATTAGTACAAATTTAGTATTTTTGTATTTTTTTGATTTTTAATAATTTTTAAAGATTTTTTTTTTTTTTGCATAGTGTTTACTATATTTATACTTTCATTATTGTAATGAAATTCTATCGTTTCATTGAATATTTAATCGTTCAATCTCCATTATCTCTTCGAATATTTAATCGTATGCCTTTCCTCTCTTTCTTGAAAACTAAGGAATGAAGAAACGATTTATTAGCTGTCCATATTACATAGGGTAAGAAATTAAAGTTACAGTACTGAGAGAGGTAGCATGTAATTAGAAGATGAACATAAGGAAGAATTACAGACACTATTTTCAACAAGCCATATGGTTGCCTAAGATGGCCAGTCATAAATGTAGAAAGAAATGAACTTGTGATAATTGGTGGAAACAATCATTATAGTTTGTCCTATATAGCAACAGAGTGGGAGGAAAAAAATCGATTACCTTTAATAATTTTTACCTTCTCTTGTGCGAAATATACAAAGACATAAATAAAATGTCGGATATAAGATTAGCATCTAAAATGTAGATCCTTATCAAAATTTAATAAAACTTGTCGAGGAATTAACCATATGTCGGTTAGTTCTTACTCATGCATATAAATGCAATAAATCAAAAACGCAATGACTTAAGTGTGAAATGAAATTTGTAGTGTAATTTTATGACTACAATGTAGTCTTATAAAAAAAATTTATTTTAATTTTTGAGAAGAAAAGATATTAAAAATACATTATCGACTATCTGGTTTTCTTGAATTAAGTACATACTAGCTATCAATTGTCAAGAAAACTGACAAAGATCGCACGCTACATCGTGGTCATTGAGATTTTCGATAGCCATGACAGCTTCAGTAAAAACGCCACATTTACGTTAAAGAGGCTTAACTATTGTTCGCCATTGCTACCCAATTAATAAATTAATACCGGTTTTCTTTATCATACTATGAAGACATACTCAAATTCACATTTTCATAAGTTTTATTCTGCAAATGCAAAATTGAGGACTGGCGCCATTCAGGGATTTCTTTATTAGACAGTATGTGGAAGAAAGTTTCGGGAAACTGTTCCCGCTGTGTGTGCTTTTTTTAAAAATATATATTTGGTACAAAAGGCATGAAATGTCACGAGTACATTTAATTATTATGTTTTGCCAGTGCATTATGTCGGGGTATCTAATTACTGACTATCAGACCAATGAGTTAATTTTTTATGTTATATATTTCGAAATAAATAAATATTGGATTGTGATATTTGTTTGTTTGTTTTTGAAAATTCTGCATTTAATGATTAGTATAAAAAGCAGAAATACCTATTATTGAAAGTGATCTGAGGGAATATAAATTTTTTCTGTTTACCATCTTTAAAGTGAAAAAAAAAAAAACTATAAATCGCCTATCAACAGATCGCCCGTTATGCATTTCACATTTATACGTCGTTTCATTTCAGTTCGGATTTATTCGTATTTTTGAAATAAAATGCTTAGTTTATTAAGTAAAAGACTCAATAAGTTCCACTTATTCGTTGCCTCCTCCTTTTCTGAAATTCTTTTGTTGTTTCTTATGGCACTTGCCACGGACAAGCCCGCTGTTACGCAGACAACGATTTAAGCCGGAGTTGGAGCGTCTCTTCTTTTTATAGTATCGCCAACTAAGGCCAAGAGTACGACTTTGCTACTCACGCATCACTCATTCGCTTACACAACTCCTTTTCACAGGAGGGAACATTCACACATCTCACAGATAGAGCAACCATGCCCAAACCGGGACTCGAACCCGTGACGCCCAGATCGCGGGGAAGACACGCTACCCCTATGCCAGGACGCCGACCTGAAATTCTAAAATTTTCTGTCTTAGCCATTTTTTTTCTCCATTCCTATTGGAAAGAGCAACTTTCATGATTTCAGAATAATTGATTAATCAACAGAAGACTGATTGTCATTTGCTAATTTAAGCATGACCCTGCCTTCCTTTAAAGACGCAAGAAAGTCTACTTAAAAATGTCAAACTTATTGTGTTTGTCGAAAAATTTGTTTCCAAACATTCAATGAAAATTTCTTGCATAATATGCTTAATATTCACAACTCGTCAAAGACAATTACAGTTTTTTAAAAAAATATAAATAAAACGTCCATTTGTATGCCTATAAATCGTATAAAATATGTAGATATGGGTGAAGTATTAGAGTGACCCGTTGTTAAGCAGTCATATCTACATCCTTCACATTATACATCCTTCACATATTAATATTATCCTTCACATTATATCTAACCACAGAACTATATTTATTCAAAAGGGTATATATATTGTGACGAGAGGTAGACAACAAATTGGAGCAACAACAGAAAAAGAAAATAACTTATTTAATAGAACAACAATCAGGTTAAAAAACAGAAACTATACTAATCACAACATATAACCACACTCGCAGGAATGATACATAAAAAAAAGTAAACGAGTATATACAGGTGGCAAATTACTTTTAAATATTACATTGCTTCTTCGATATTAGCCGATAGAGATTTGGTATAAGCATTATGCAAATACAGTTAACCAAACACAGATCGCGATGATGCCGCAAATAAGAAATGTATAGCTAGTACATAAGATACACAATAAAGTATGATTTATTTTTAAATTTTAAATTTAATTATCGTTTTCAGTATTATTTATTAATACAATGCAAATTTAAAATAAATTTAAAATATTATTTATGAAATTTTTTAAAATTGCTTGAATGTGCATTAGAGACATTAAATTTATAATATCAACAATTGTTTATTAAATTTCGATCTTACGTTTACACGTCGTTTCACGTATTCTTTTGAAAGGCACATGACTGGTGCTTTGAGGAACTGTAATTTTATTTAAACTGAAACAAAAGAGAGAAAAGGAGAACTCGTATTGTATAATTTAGGCTTTTTTGAAACCGCTGCTATTTAAATATTCATTTCCAGCTTTAAATAAACATAACTTACGTGCCCCGGTTTTTTATATTGTATTACATTTCTTAGGTTTTTGCTTTCATTCCGTGTTTGTATAGTTACTTGAAAAAGAAAAAAACCAGCAAATAAGAAGTCTTACCGGGAAAAAAAGTATTAAATTTCGATCTTAACTTTTCTTTTGGCTAACAAACGCGTCTGAAAATCGAAAAAATATCTTTTTTTTCTCACTAAACGACTGTTGAAAATGCTTCTTTAGTCATAGATGGGTTAAATCCATTTAACAGGAGATAATCGACGGGGTGAAAATTGAAATATTGCGTGATTCTTATGTATTATATAAAAACTTAATCACAGAAAAGCTTCTACCTAAAAAGTAATTTGGGAAAAGTAAATTTGGTTGCAAATATATTTAGAATGATATTCGGATAGTATTGCAAAATTATGTTATGGAGTTTTATTTTTATATAAATAATACTGTATATTTTGATTACTAGTAAATTTCATATTAATATGACTCGGATAAGAGAAAAAAAAATCCTTGTTTCTTCAAAAAATTTATTAGTAGAATTGTAGGAAATTATTAGTAGAATTGCAAAAATTTATTAATAGAATTGTAGAATTTTGTAGTGTAGAAAAGCACTAGAAAATTTTATTTCATTTTTTCATGACAGAAAATCTCAAAACAATTCATGTATTATTGAACCAAGGGTGTTCAACTTTTCTGGAATGATCTTGAAAATTTAGTAAATTACTTTTAGTAGGTTTTGATATTTTATTTTTGAAGAGTTAAATTTTAGCAAACAATTGCATTTAGTATAACGAAACATGAACTGAAAAAAAATGGAATTTCTGAATGTCTCTATTTTATAATCTCATTGGAATTCTAATATATCATGTCAAAAATTCAATAAAAAAACTAAAAAAACTGAACATTTTTCCTTTGCCATGTAAATTGATGTATAATTATTATCATTCAATTTTTCTTTGGCATGTTATTAAATTGTTACAAAAATTTGACAAAAGTGATGTAAATTACATATATAATTAATCGTTTAATTATTTATTGAAATATATGGCTAAGAGGAAAAATGTGTGCAAATTTACCTAAAATTTAACAAGAATTTACTTGGATTTAAATTTACAGTTTTTTAACATTTCGAAAATACTGAAAACGGCAGAAAAGTTTAAAGGACTCCAGAAACATATTACTTTCATATCACATCATATTTAATTTTAAAAATTGAAATAAACTCACTAATAAATTTGTTTCCAAAGCATTTTGGGCTTCAGTTCTCAACCCTAATCTACAAATTGACACTACACTCTTGATTAGAAAAGATTATAAAGCTCCTTAAATATGTTATTATTATAGCTTTTTTTATAGAGATAGAGGCTGATTATAAAGTCACTATACATTTCCAATATGAATAATATTCCAATAATATGAATAATATTCCATATGATGAATAATATTCCAATAATATGAATAATATTCCAATATTATGAATAATATTCCATATTGTTATAATGTATATCCACAACAGGTAGAGAATTCAATAATTTCAATGTGACTATATCTAGATATGTACTCCAGCATTTCACGGAAGGCAACACATTTCTTCCATCATATCTGATGTAATATGGCTTTTTTTAAAAGTCCCAGACTGAGAAATCGTACAAAAATCTCCTAGACTCGAAATGTTCAAATTTGGAACTAAGTTTGATCACTGAATAATGTAGAGTACGTCAAGACAAAGGTTTCCACTCCTGTGGTAGAACATAAAGCATATTATAGACCACAGCCTCCAATTTAAAAGCTATTTCGTTCAGCTAGGTAAGATTGTTTTTGGCTTGCAACGTACAGTTTCTCATCTCGGCTACTTATTCTTCATGCAGAAGAAGATGGTCTATGTATAATTATGCTTTGTATATTTTGTACCATTTCTTTATTTTTATTGTACATTCTTCGTTTTTAACAACATAAGTGTGCTTTAAGTTGGACATTAGATCTTCAAATTGCGAAATCTACCAGACTTGCTCATATCTCTTTCCATTCTAAAGAGTATAAAAGAAACAGTTGTTCTTCTGGTGTCAGTATTTTTCGATATTATTTGCAAAAACGTGTATGATTAGAAAGAAAAAAAACCCAATATGTTTAGTAATAGAATGTTTAAAACCTAATTCGATTAATTGAAAAAAAGCTAATTCACCTGAGATATCCGAGTACTTTAAGAAGGAAGAATTTTAGAAAGAAAGAAATTCAGACGTTCTATCCAACTTCAAACTGAAAGAATTTAGAAACAGACTCTAAATGTAAAAAAATAAAATAAAAATATAATGGTAAAGCTTAAGAAAGTATTAAATATTAAATTTTCATAAAATAAAAATATTTCCAACTCAGATTTAATCCAATTCATCTCGAAATATCCAATGTATAAAATTTTAGATGAAGCCTTGAAAATTGCATGTAAAACTTTAAAAACAACGAATCTTTGAAAAGATGTGTTTTTATATAAACTGACAAACTGTCACTTAATTCTCCTAAAGAAAATTGAACGGTTATATTTAAAGTTTGGAACTACGCATTAAATAATTCTACAAGTCTTTTCTGTAACCAATGCAAATATTCAGCCTTCCTCTGAAAATTATTTCAATGAAATATTTATATTTGTAATATAATTATAATGTATAGTTAGAGAACTTCTGATGAAATTTAGCACGAGAAAACTTTTTCCAAACACAATATAAAATGTCCCTATTTTTTGCTGTAGAAATAAAATAAATTGAAGCTCAAAACAGCTATAAATTTTAAACTGTATTAAGATTTATTTGTCTCAAGACATATACTTTCGGACACTTCACTGAACACTGGAAATGCCAACAAGTTCTTTAATACCGCTATTTGTCTTCGTTGGTGAAAAGTTATCTAATTTTTCTAAGCTTTTTCTGGAGAATAATGGTATTAATCATGACAATTCACAACGAATCAAGTTTTAATCAATTGACTCATGCATAAAATATATTAAATATTAGGATGGAAATTAAATTTTAATGAAGTTCACGTCTATTTATAGTTAAGCTTTTTATTGAAAAATAAATTAATTTTTTAATTGGCTTCTTGGTATTTTAGGCGTGAAAATAAATACCACTAAGGTTGGCATGTGTTATACCTCACATCTAAATATGAAGATAGTTTTACATTTCCGCGTATAAAACGTACAAAAAGTTTTTATTGCAATGCGCTGTAAATCCATTTAGAAATCATGATGGAACATCTACATTATAGATCTCCTTCAGTCAATTTTTTAAAAAACTATTTCTGTTTATTTGTGAATATAGAAGCTCAGACAGATAGCCATAATTGGCAAATGAAAATGGAAATACTTTCTTGACGTCAAAATTTTGAATGTCTATCGAATTTACGGTGATATCTGTCGTTGTGAAGTCCTTCCTCTTATTTGCAAATGAACACAACTGAAAAACATAACGAGCTTCATAGATGAAATTTGATACATTATTTGACCAAAATCTTTTCCAATTCCTTTACGGTTAGCTGTCTGATTTTTCAAAGTGCAAAGAGTTGGATCAATATATTTCAATACATGATATATATTCATACCATAAAGGTTAATCCATCTCAGCCGGCGTCTTGGAATAGGGTTAGCGCATCTTCCTCGTGATCTGGGCGTCCTGGGTTCGAGTCCCGGATTGGGCATGGTTGTTCTTCCGTTGTTCTATCTGTGAGATGTGCTCTCCTGTAAAAAGGGGTTGTGCAAGCGAATAAGTGATGCGTGAGTAGCTCCTGGCCTTAGTTGGCGCTACTAAAAAACAAGAGACGCTCCCCCACCGGCTTAAATCGCTGTCTTCGTAACAGCGGGCTTATCCATGGCAAGTGCCATAAGAAACAACAATCCTTGTCAAATTTTGAACCAAGTTCGTTAAGTGATTGTTAATTGTCTCATATATCCGTTTGTTAAGTAAACATAGTGTGTCAGAAACGCAGTTATTTAGATCAATGAACTTTAGTACGTGATCTTGGTACCAGTGGTTTTGACCTGCATCAAATTCAGGAGCAAGATCCTGAAAGAGAAGAGATCTGTAATGCATTCTCGGTTCTCATGATTATAATATTACACAATTTAGACGAATGAACTTTTTTTTTTCTGATCTTGGCGCCAATGAAGTTTGACTTGCATCAAATTCAGAACCCAATCCCTGAAATGGAAGAGATCTATGTCACTAAGATATGACACTAAGCAAGAAATTTTGCAAATTTGTGAGGTAATCGTAGGGAAACACATTTGATAACTAACCAATAAACTCATTCTTAAAGTAAACAACATTTTAAAACCATTAAAAAATTCGAATTTATTGTCTGAAATATATTGTTTTCGGATTGATGCATATATCTTTATATTATATTTAAAAATGTACTCTTAATTATAGCAATAGTTTTATGCTCACAAGTATTGTATTTAACATCACCGGAAAGCTATGTGTATGAGCGTCATGAATAAAGCAATGAAAAGCATCTTCTAAATCAGTGGAGGTGTCTCCCAAAAATTTTTTCTGATTCTTTTTAATAAATTTACATGTGTATTATTTGCGATATGCCATGGGCAGAGAATAATTACGAAACAGCCTATGAGAGAGTCATCTTTAGCAATTAACCCATGGGATGCGATTAATACACAAGCAACAAAATATCAGTTGTGCATTTTAATCTTTTTCCCCTACTGATTAAAACCAAATTTTGACAGAGTTTTACGATTGTAGTCAGAAAATCACATTTACTTAACTCTTTGCATTTTTGATTTATTAGCATACGAAAAGGATTGACTGTTAATTTTTTTGTCAGGTATGTTTCAAAATTTGATAAGAATCTAAATTTTGGTTGCTTAATTATTGCCAAATTTCATTTATCTAGCTCTTTGCGTTTAGTAGTTATCACATTCACTTGTATTCTTAGAAGCCGGACAGAGAGACTTCTCAGAATGGAGTTCATTTCAATTTTAATAGAAATCTAAAAATGTGGTTTAAAGTCAATATACCAAATTTCATTCATTTAGTTCAAAGTTGTTTTGAGTCACAATGTTTACAGACAGAAGAAATAGTTCCAAAAATGATTTTTTTTTGGAAGGTTAAGTTTTTTAAGGTTAAGTTGAGATTCATCAAAATCTTGAGTTCTTTTTTTTTATTTATTTATTTTTGACGATTAAATTTTTTTCTGTTTGTGTATTTCATATACGAGAAAGTAAAAAAAAAAATGTTTAGTAAGAAAAAATATGAAGAAATAACACTGTTGTTGGTGCAAAACTAAGTTTTTTGAATTTTACTGATGAATAAAAGAAAAGAGACTATTTTTGTAATAATTTGCTCTGAATTAGTGAGATAAAACGTTGTTGTTATTATTTCTTATGGCACTTGCCATGGACAAGCCTGCTGTTACGAAGACAGCGATTTTAAGCTGGTGGGGGAGCGTCTCTTGTTTTTATAGTAACGCCATCTAGGGCCAAGAGAACGACTTAGCTACACACACGTCACAGCCCTTTTTACGGGACGAATTTCATTCACTCATCCACAGATCGTAACTTAGACCTGAATCAGAGGACGATCACCCTTGATGCAGTACCCCCTGTGGTACTACTCTCGACATGGAGGACTTTGTGACCACGACAGATTTACACGCGCGTCAATCACCAAGCACACGGGGAATCTTCGGCCGTCTGGATTCGAACTCACAACCAAAGGGACGCTAATCCCAACCAGGATATCCCGGCCTGAGATAAAAAGTTTATATATCGATTATTTTTTTTTAGTAGAACATCTAATCAAAATTTTGAACCCTTCTTTCTTTTTTAGAAAAAATGCAATATCTTAGTGAGCACTTCTTTATCTTAATCACAACTTCTTTAGTTTATCTCCTTATCCATCTTAAAATCTTCTTTTTTTTAGTGAGCATTTCTTTCTAAAGAAATAATAAGATACCAAATTTGGTAGCTTTGCATCGTATGATCAGCTTTGAACAGAGTTTTAAACATGCACGTGGCATAAGGCAATTTGCAAATACTATCCAACTATTAAATATTATTATATTGAATCAAAACGAACTACAATAAATCGAATTCTGTAAATAGAAAGCATATTTTTGAAACTTTTAGAAGCATTCATCCCTCTAATTTATTTTAGGTGCTGGCTAGTTTAACATTCTTTTCAGCCGCGTTGAAAGCACATCTCAACTCGTTTCAAGCCTCTACTCCGTATGCTTATCAGGTCACCGCGTAAACAAATGCACGCTGTAGGTAAACGACTTAATCCGAAGTGGTTAATGTAGCAATAGAATTAACGGAGCTTAAATAAGGAGGCCTCGTAATAATGACATTAAAATTTTATGGATCAGGGGTTGGGTTATTTGACACTAATGATCTTTCACGAGGGTAGTCATTTATTCCTGATTTGGATCGCTATCTTAATTTTGCATCAATTTATAAATAAAACAGGTAAAGACTTAAAAATAGTTTTGCAACCAAAATAATGGGAGAGATGCATATTTTACTTCAAAATAACATATTTGAGTCTATGATATGGAAAAGCATTTATAAGTTTTTATTTATTTATTTTTGTATTCAAAGAGAGAAAAAATTGATTCAGATTGCTGTTTAAGGAAGTATGACTCTTATGAATTTCAAACACATATGGATGAAGTTTGGCATGTATAGTTAATGTGCATCTGCTTTTTGGCTCAAGTATGCCTGAAAGTATATTGATTGTTGGAGTATGTTAAAATGCAACAAATCAACCAATAGGAGATGACTCCCTAGAACTTTTTCGTATACTTCCTAAAAAAAGTGTTCTTTTTCATTAAAAATTGACAAAATTAATTTAATAAAAGTTGTTTAATCCTTACATCTAAATTGTAATTATGCATTGAATTCTGAGTGACAATCAGTCATTGAACAGTTATTCGGAACTGTAACTGTTTCGTTTATGTATGTATACAAAGAGGTTAAATACAAACCCCGCCATATTGAGGACATTATCAAGAAAATATAATGTGCGAAAATGATAAGAAGAAACCCAAGGTTGGAAACTTCGATTTCTCATTAAATTGAGTTGTATAACTGCAATAAAATTATCTTAATATTTATGAATACAACAGAATATTTCAAGAAAATTGTTCGAATGAAATTAAGAGAAATTACTCACTGACATGCGTTAGGACACATAATGATGAAATGAATTTTATTATGTAAGAAATAAAATTCACAATGTAACCAATTTTACTTATTAAACAATATTTATTAATGTGATTAAAAAATTTTGGAATTTTAGCTTCACCAGTAATTATTACCTGGTAGAACACAGACAAAAAAAGTAAAGGGAGTCTTCTAAATTTGAAAGTTAAAAAAGAGAATCAGTGCATACAATCATCTAACCGCGTCTGTAACTTTAAACAGAGTTAAAAATATGGCTTTTTGGTTTACATCACTATCGGATGTGAAATCCCAACTTCTATTTTAATGTTTAACAATCGAGACAGAGTTTTTTAAGGCTTAAATTAACTGAATTATTGGTGCGCGAATAAACTTAAACATGAATAAATAACAATTATCGATGAATTGAGGTCTGAAATTTTCATTATTTTATATTTTGCGGAATCATTATATTCTGCCTTCACGCTATAAATTGAAAGTTATTGCTAATGGTTTAGTATCAACATTTTGTTTCGTTTTGTATTCGGTATTTCATTTTTTTCTATTAGTTGATCACTATTTGTTTCAATCCAACTTTAGTGATTAATTTTGATTTGAGTGCTCGTGAAGATTTTGAATAGAGAAGATTCCACTGGAAACAAAACTTCTAATGTCCTTATATATTTTCATCTAAAGTTTACTACAAATAATAATATTTTTCATTTCTTAAGCATGATTTAATTTGCATGAGATATTCTTCTACAGCTTTCGTTAGTTAATCTGTAACAATAAAATCTGAATAATTGTTACCAGGATAATAACCCTGTCTAGACATGTATATCTTCTAGTTAGTAAAATACATTAGCTTTAAAATCCCAAGAGGGTTTTATTTTAAGTATAATTCCTTAGAATTTATCAGGTTATGTTAATTTTGAACACACTTTTAATTATCTACTTAACATGATTAACTTAATTTTGCTAAAGTTGCAGTTTTTTTTAAATTTTAAATTCTTGCTCACAAAATAGGTATAATTAGTAGTTATAAGATGAAGTGTATTAAATGTTTTGTTGATTTCTGATAAATGTAGAAGAAAAATATGTGGTAAAATTACTAAAATATGTGATAAAATTGTGATATACCAAAATATGCGATTGGTAAATCTGCTGTCTCACCCTTAACATGAGATCAAATTTAATATCTAGATACCGACCGACAGACCTTTGAAGGGAAGTTTCAAGTTCAGTGTAACTTTCATTATTTAATCATAAATAAAAAAGATGTGGCCAATCCAAGATGGTCGGACTTTAGTGATTCCTTTTTAGATTAATATCTAGATACCGACCGACAGATGTTTGAATGGAAGTTTCAAGTTCAGTGTACCTTTCATTATTTAATAATAAATAAAAATGATATGGCCAATCCAAGATGGTCGGACTTTAGTGATTCCTTTTTAGATTAATATCTAGATACCGACCGACAGATGTTTGAATGGAAGTTTCAAGTTCAGTATAACTTTCATTATTTAATCATAAATAAAAATGTGGTCAGTCCAAGATTGTTGGACTTTCGTGATTCGCTGCAATTTTCATTGCTGCAAAAAAGGGCATCAATATGATTAAACTGGAGATTCCAGGGTCTAACATCCCATTTCAAAAATAATTATTTTAATAAGATATAAGTAATCGAAATAATACTGTGCTTACTTATTTTCTATATCGAATTATTTTTAAAAAATCACATAATTTCACTATATCATTAAACAAAATTATACGTCTTCTGAATTTTTCAATTTTTAAGTAAAAGTTTGAAGAGCAGGCGAACAAAAAATGTCAAGAAATGAAAATCCCTATTTGCAATTTTAGAGATATATTGCTTAAATGAATGAAATTAAATTATTATTAAATAAGCAAAATGAGTGTATTGGAATTGTTAAAAATTCTTTCTTGAAATTTTGAAGAAATTCCGCGATTTAGATCTTAGAATGCATTTTTGCGATTATGCCTGTCAGTAATTTAATCTGACTGTTTTAAAATACGATAACACTAAAGAGAAAAGAGCTAGATAGATGATATTCAGTCTTTGATTTTAGTCACCCCCCCCACACACACACATACACACAAAAATTAAGAGATTAGGAAAAGAAAAATTCCGTTGCGGGTTTTCTATTTTAAGCTACAATGTTGCCCTTTCCTTGCATTAAACTATCAATACATGAAATATTAGCTAGGTAATAGTAGTTACTAAACTAATAATAATTACTTGTAATATTAATGACTTATTAAATAACTTTAAACTACTATTAAACTATCAATACATGAAATATTAGCTAGGTAATAGTAGTTACTAAACTAATAATAATTACTTGTAATATTAATGACTTATTAAATAACTTTAAACTACTATTAAACTATTAAAAGCCATATAAAGATAAATGTAGGAATAACTTAGCCATCATAAGTCTTAACATACATATCGGCTAAACAAGTATCTTGTTAAGTATCTTATCTCAACGTCTGAAACTGGAATTGATTCGGTAATAGATAAAGTAGTTACATAGAAAAGTAAAATATTTTCTTTTTTTGAAAACACATCAAAGTTTTAAAACGAAGCTAGGCTAAGGGGGTTGTAACTTGAATTTGACTATTAAAAGCTTATAAAATTTCAGAAGTCATGCTCAGTCAAGTACTCCGAAAATCATTCTAAATATCACATATAAAAGGAAAGAAAACCAACACTTTACTTATTGTATTTTATCTATAATCATCTAAAAGATCAATATTTACTGACTTTGATATGAAATGAAATGCTTCAAAAAGGATTAATGTTTTTTGAAGCCAAAGTAAACGATTTCTGTCTAAAGTAGATAATGGAAAAAAAGGCTTTAATGAGCTTGCAGATTAAATTACAATCCATCATGTTACAACGCACATTAACGTTCTGATTTTTCAAAAGCGCAAAGAGAATGTGTAAAATACAAAAAAGAGAATAATTCAAAAAGTAAATACAAAATCTAGAAGGATATTGAATATTTTAAAGTGAAAAAATTAAAGGATATTCATAAGTAGATGAAATGTACTATGCCTTTCAGCTACTATAGTACAACTGAGCATTAAGTTGGAGAATTTATAAAGGAAGAGCAGCTTATCTCAATAATAGAATGTGTTTTAAATTAATAAAAATATGGAGTTAAGTCTTTACCGAGTGACACAAATTTGGTGACAAGCTTTTTTTTATCAAGGGAGCTAGCTACACTTCTTCTTTAAAGAATATTTAAAAAAAAAAAAAAGAGCATTTTACATTTGAAAATTAATCGCCCTTTTAATAATAAGTAATCTTGCAAATATGAACCTGTGAAAATATTTTACTTAAAGATAAGGCTTTAATGAATAACTTTGAGAAAAACATTCTACATAAATATAAGATTATAGCTAAAATATTCTCGTGTTTTTCATAGCATTATTAAGCTCCGCTGCAAAATTTTCAACTTCATTTTAAACAATATTTTAAATTTAGATTACCTCAGAATCTTTGAAGAAGAAATGAATAATTTAGAAATGATATATGAGATACAAATGGAAAGCTAATGCGATTTTGTTTATACTATTAAGAGCCTTAATACCACATAGGAATTATGTTATTAGATTTAATTTTCTTTAATTCTCCAAAATTCTACATGCTTTAAAAATCATAACAAAAGAAAATAGTATTTTGGATTTGTTTCTTAATATGAATATTGATTTTGAATCATGCATTTTCCATCTTAAAAAGGAATAATCTTCAAAAACTATTTCAATTTTCGGCAAACTTTTTAATTCTATGAAGTATTAAGATGCATTAGAGAGTCCAAGTCTGTTTTCATTTATTTTTATATTTAAAACTGTTTAAAATTATTTATAAGATGTTTTTTTGCACAAGATCCTAAGAATATCAGTTTTATTTATTTATTTTTGTTTTTACCTAAGTCTTTGAAACAATCTTCAATACTGGATAACATTCGCTTTCTTAGTTATTTTTATTGATATCTATTTGTTTATATTATGATATTTTTTTAGCTGAATAATATGATCAAAGAGAATTATTGCCAACTACTTGTAAAAATAAAAAATGTTCTATTCCGATAAAAATATTCTCAAATTTTTAAAAATTATATCAACAGACAATAAAATACTTTGATTTTACTGTCTTTTTTTTATTTGGACCCAAGAAATGGCATCAATTATTTATTGTTGCACTTAAATTTTTTCTCTCCATTTATAATTCGAGGAGTTTTTATTCCCTAGCTGGCAACATTTCAGTTCTCGATTCAGCTCACGTGCGTACCAAAAATAAATCGTTAGAAACTCTGTTGATTAGTTTTAATTTTTTTTTTTACTTCAGTTTTCATGTTTCTCTATGCTTTGCAGGTCATTTTGATACATTGTAAATTGTCATTCTTATTATTTATATTAAATTAAAACAAATTTCGTTTGTCCAGAAGATTTATTTATGTCTACAAAAAATCCTAATCACTTATAATTAAAACCGAATGATGCACTTATTCAGAGATTTTGTATGGAGTTTTCTGGCTCAAGAGCCATGGTTTTGACTTCGCTGCGTCAATCAGAGAAATAATATGAATATTACTTAAAAAAATCTAAATAATTATAACTTAATGAAAAAAATTATTTTAAACCATGAATATTAATCAGTGGAAGTGTTCTCCTTTCGGCTTGTACAGTATAGAGCATTTTGTGAGAAGTTTAGTAGAAAAGTGACGAAATTTAAGGGTGGATTTCCGATCATTTTATTTACACAAAGAGATATTATTGTAAATCTATATAAAAAAAGAATTCGAAATTAAGAATTTGGGAATATCCGCGTTTGAGACCATTTTGAGCACGAAAAAAATTCATTTTTAGAAATAATTTAGTCTGTAAGCATAATAACTAAAAAAAAAAAAAAAAAAACGCTTTGAATTAGACAGAAATTGAACGAAATCTATTTAGAGGAAATCTGGCTGTCCGAATATATATTAATACTATAACTACAAAACGGATAGAACAAGGTGGTACACGCATTTATAATTTACAGTACTCAAATTTAAACGAAATTCCACAAGGCATTGACTGTCTGTCGGGCTGTTCTTACTTTGTGCATAAAACGCTATAATTCAAAACTACAAGTCTTAAATAAATTAAATTTAGAGGTTTTATTTTGTGCCTACAATTACAGTTCTATTTCGAGTTTTGGATTTAGTCGGTTGAAAAAAAAAAAAAAACATCAAAAAGGCATATTCGATTTTCTGGTAGTTTGTCAGCGATTGTTCGCTAATGATCGCAAGTTAAATTCTATAAAAACGCTAAATTCTCCTTAAAGATCGATGATTCTTGATTATTATTAATCAATGGTATGCAGTTTACAAGGGTTGATTTTCTTTACTTTACTATGAAACACACAACTCTCGTGCGTGGAATTTAAAAATCTGAGTTTTTATGGCGTTTACGGCCTTGCCCGAGATCCACAGCATTATGCGGGAGTTGCATAAATCTTTATTAGAGAAAGGGAAGTGAACCACTCACGCTGGATGTTTTTTTCTTTCTGATAGCATTCAAATTTATAGATAAATTCAGTAGCTGTATCAAGATCGCATACTGAAATTTATTTATGCAATTTATTATATATTCAAAATCATATACTAAATATCCTGCATTTAACTGGTTGCTTTTTTAAGTTGCCGTATTTACATGCAATCTAATGGGTAATCTTCCCCCCCCCCCTTGGATTTTCCGTTTGGATTTTCACCTAAAATTTGACAAATTTAATGTAATTAAACACATCAAATATCAGAAATTTGATTCATTGCATTTTTAAGGTTGTTAGGGGAAGGTAGGTCTAAAATGTGGTAATTCATCAGTCTTAAGTTCGAATTTTTAAGCGATTGCCACAATCTATGGTACAGAAAATGTAAAAAAAAGGGGACAATGGAAGAAGATTTTACCGTATATCAGTAGTTGCCAAAATATGCTTACATAGAAATTCATCGAAATTTTGATTTCCTGTGTTGGAAGCATTGACAGACTTAAACATGGTGTTTGGGAAGTAATGGGAGTATTATTATATTATGTAAAGCAAAAAGTATAATGTAGAGAAATATAATAATTATCTTAAACAGAGATTCCTTAGTTGTTTGGAATGTTCAAACGAAACTCAATACCTCCCATTGCATTTTCAAGCATCTGACGAGTTATGGATGGAATAGCAGCTATGATACACTGATATAAATCCAGAAAATTAGCGTATAGCATCTAATATATATATGCTTTATATAAACCCAAATGAAAATAAAATCCCAACAATGTTAAATCTGAAGATATGCTTACTGATTGAAATTTTTCTCATATAATCATCGATTAAATACGCCAAACAGCTTCAACTGGATTCTGGAAAGAAAACAAAAGTTTTTGAGTTATATTAGCTGTATATGCCATTGGAAAAAATCCACAATTCTTGAGCATTTCATTTACGATGAATGAATTAATTAAAACGAGTGCTTGTACGAGTAATTATTAGTATGAAAGAAAACCTTGTATTCCTTCTTTTCATTCTATGTTTCAATTAGTCTGAAGATATTCAATTATTGCATATTGAATAGGAAATAGTCATATTATTTAAAAAATTATTAGTCCAAAAAATGATATTAGAACTTTATAATTTGAAATATTAAAGTCAGAAATTATGTCACCTGACGAACAATTAATTGAGAAAGAATTATTCGTTAGAAACCGAACCTAAGAAAAATTCTGGAATATATGAAATATTTTTTATTATTTCATTAATTTAAGAAATAAGATTATCAATATTGGTTCATAAAAAAATCATCATTGCAAACTTTTTTGCAACACTCACACATATATTTAAAATCTATTTTCATTTTCAAATAAAATATATATTTGCTTTGCAAATTTTTTTGCACGAATATTAATGAAATAAAAAAAACAACCTTTGTTTCGTAATTTGATTTAACATTGCGTATAATTGTATCAACATTTTTTTTTTCTATTCTGAATTATAAATCATAATTATAAACTTTTACGTCGTTTTCTTTTTTATAAAATACTGAATACATTTCTTATAGTTATTTCCTAATTGAAATATCTTTACATAAGTAATAAAATATCTCTTATGATTTTAAAATTCAGTCCCAAATCAATTATCATATGTAATATAGTATTCATAAGCGAAAGATGTTAAGGAAAAACTAATGATTATTAAACAAGGGTTACAATGCATTGCTAGACTGAAATATTAATTTAAAGCAATTTTTCTATTGCCATTGTTTCACATTGTGCGATTAAAGGGAATATAAATACATAAAATGTTAAATGCATTTAGTATTGCATTCAAATAGAAAAAAGCGATAATTGCTATATCTAAATGCTTTGGAAATGTATCAGGAAAATATTCAGTAGACTTTCAATTATAATGAATAAATTTTCAAACATTTCTTTATTGATAAAACTGGCCTTTTATAAAGTATTGAATCAGAAATATTTGATTTTTTTTATATACTAAATGCTTAACTTTGTATACGTTTTGAAAACGCAAAGTAGTTTAAAAATCTGTATTATCCCAATTAAAGAGGCTAAGCCATTAAACTTGTTTTAGTTTGACATTCATCAGAAAACAATAAGAATTTCCCGAACGAAAACCTTCAAAGGCTTTCTGAAGCCTATGAAATGTTTGACTTAATTCGAAATAAACATTAGTAGCAGCAATTGTTTTCAATTTATTTTTCTTTAGCATGATTTCTGAGTTAAAAACTTAAGTTAGGTTAGTCTACTTGTATGAATAAATATCAAAGGATCACGATAAAGATGTCCATTAGTATAGTAAATTTTGATTCAAATATAGTATAATTATTCTGCACTACATTATATTTATGTATATTCATTATGTTTTTTTCTATACATTGCATGTTTCATTTTAAATTCATGCTTCGATCTGATGCAACAGTTAATATTCAAAATAAAATGTCAAATGGCACCTATATTATGCTCGAGGATTAGATTTCAGGCCACGAAATTCACCTAGCTATCAATAGCTCTTGAATTATTTACCATTCAAGAATATATCTTTTTCTCTGAAAAAATGTGTCGAATCAATTGAAGGCGAAAACGGCGAATTTTGCTCATTTTTGCCCTGATACGTCGAATAAAAAATGCGAAACGGTTTATGCATTTAAGAGATCATGTTTTTTCAGTGTGACTTTATAAATATAAATGAAAATTATAAAAACTATATAAACTTATTTTTATTCATACTGCCTTTATGAATGAAAATAAGCTTCAAGAGAAATAGAAATATTTTTTATAATATACTTTTAAATGAATATTATAAAAAAAATATTTACTTTTGTGAAATATCTGAGGGCCAAGCAAAATTATACAGTGTGATGTACTAAAAGCGAAGATATTAGAAATTTAAAATTGTAATCACATTGATAATGCATGTTTAATTTTTAATGAATATTTAAGTATATAATTTCATGGTGATATTCATTATAATTTAATTTCCATTTTTAGTATCATCTAGCATCTACGTATCTGTACTGAGAATTTTCTCTTAGCTTACAACGCTTTTAGTGAGCTCTAATTAAGTAGTAATTGATGTTTGTAACCCCCTGCAATTTTTAATTTCTTTTGATTTACATCAATATTCCCCTGTTCTTTTGAAAAATGTAAAAGAAAAAAATAGCGCAATATTGTTTCTATAGTCTCATGTTTTTAATCTTTGGTTTTTACTTCTAAATCGATTTCTTACAGCATGGTAATAAAAACATGTTTTTGTAAACTTTTGTTATTTTTAACTTTTTAACTTTTGTAATTTTTAATTGATAGTTTATTTTCTGATTCATTATTAAATGTAGTATTGAATCTTGCAGCAATTTTTTTTCTCAAGTTCGTAGTTTGGAATTGCTGATCATATAGCATCAAAATTTATAGATTAATTGAAATTAATAAACAGGAAAAAATTAATAATATTAATTAATTATGACACCATAAATAAATAACTATTCCGAGTAGGAGAAAAAGCATTGACGTTATGCAACAGTTGCAAAACAGGCAACCGAATCATTAAAATCGAAAACAAAAGCATTCAATGAGCAGAGCATTCGAGAACCCTTGATCGCAATGTTGCATACTGTTACGTAATTTCCGGGGTTCGTTTGGATAGTGGATGTTATATGGCGTGAAGAACGCTCAATCAGCAGGCGGCAGTAGAAAATAAAACAACGACGTTTATTTACACGAAGACACACAGGACAGCACAAAGACAACAACTATATACAGCACAGAAGACGATTATCTTCAGCCGAGACATGCAGCAACAACAGCATACACAGCAGCATATAACAAAACAGACAGTAGCGCACAGCTCAGCTCAGCACTAGCTTCACTCCATCGCTGCTCCGCTAGTCCCTGGAAGGCCAGTTCTTTCTGTCGATTCCGACTATTCTCCGACTCCACTGGTTCATAACCTAATTCACGGCGACGACTCTGGTTCACTCTACTCTGCTCTGCCGCTTCCGACTTCTTCTCAATTCACCGTCCCGGTTCACGACTGCCCGGCAGCTGCGGCTGCTTCCTTTTATAGGTCTCAGGAGGAGGGGGTTAGACGCCTCTCAACCAATCAGGAACGTTAGAGGCGTATCTCCGTTCCTACTCGACGGATCGGGAAAATTCTCGATCTTTCGGGTATAATCTATTTTGGAGCCAAAGTCGCCAAATTCGTCGCCAAGTCGCCAAATGGTCGCCAAGCTCTGGGTCCTCCTATGGAACCAGCTATGCTGGGAAGCCGCATCGCACGTTCGTAACAATACTTTGATAATGCACATTTTGATGTTTGACATTTTTTTGATACTAGTTATTCCACATGAATAGAAAATATGTTACTAGATGCATAAGTGTAATAAAAGAAAGTAAAACATTTATATGATATATGGAATTATCATATGTTGCTTTTTATCTGTCGAATAAACATATACAATTTTTAACACAATAAAGTTCATATGCTGGAACTAAATGCTTGTATGTCGCTTGATAGATATGATGCAAAATTCGCTCAAAACGCTCAAACCGTTTGATATACAACTAACAATTTTTCAAATTTTTTTTACATTTTTAATAACAAAATGTTTGCGTAAAACTTATTTTAAAAATTGAGGTTTTTTCCCCTCCACATCCTCGAAGCATATTATTGAACAAAAAGAATTTTCCAATAATTTAAAATAAAAAAATGGCCTTCTGTTAACTTTCTACAATTTTTTTAAAATTAGAATAAAAAAATTAAATAGATTTTTAAGTTTAGTTTTAAGTTTTAGTTATTTCTTAAATACATATGCGCTTTTCTAGGCTATTAAATGCATTTTTTTTTGTATGTTATCGTTGCTATAATTTAGAGTATATTTTTAAATAAAATGATAGTTAAAAACGACGAATCAAAAACAAAAGTACTTTTATTCAAAAGCATTATAGTCGTGTCAAATGTACGATGTTTCAGAATCTTCTTATTATTGAAATCTTCTTGAATCTTCTTATTACTCTTTTACACACTCTAATTCTATTAATTTTAATTTCGTTTGAACTTAAGTAAGCCTTTTCATAGCAGACATTTTTTGTATCATATAAAAATTCTTTAGGTGAAATATTCCATTAAATATTCTTTAGGTGAAAGAAAGGTAATTCATGTTATTTTGTATTATAACAAAACAATTTATGTCGCATTTCTTTGTCACGCGCATTCAGTATTAAATTAAATAAAATTCTCTGTGAAATTCAGCATATTACGACCATCTATTTTTTAATTTAATGTTTACTTTTAAATTATGCAGTTTTTTCACTTATTAAAGGGTTTTTAAGAAAATTGAAGTCTAAACTATTTAATGCATTCTTTCTAATTTCATTTACTATGGAAAATATCAAATGAGAAATCTAAACACAAAATCTTTCTCTTGAAAAAATAACGAGATGGAGGGATTTAATTTGGATCTTTCAAAAGTCGAAAGAATTCAGAATAATTTATCAAAACTATGAAGTTATTTTATTATAATTTAATAACAATATAGTAGTTTAACATAAATTCGGTAGCACTGCATGAGAGAAATGAGAGGGGACAGTACATTATTGATAAGCTAGAGAAATGAATGCATTTGAGATATAATTATCTACCATGTGTTTGATAAATTTAACTGTTATCTACTTGGCCACTAATTAAAATCCTCGTTTTATGATGAATCTCTTATCCGGTAGTATATCATCATAAGATATCGTCTTTGCAACTAAATATGGAATGGTATTGATATCGCCTAATTCTCCCTTATCTGGATATGTTCGATAATTATGCTATTTTAGGGATATAAATTTAATAAGATTTTCACTCAACATAATTATACAAATTTTAGAATTTTATATAGAAATAAAATAAACACGATAATCATTTTTATGTATTTTAGAATTATACAAGATGGAAATTCTCAAATCCAATCCTAAATATTTGATATCATAATGAAAATATTATAAAGTATTATAGTTGAAACTTTTATTCTATTGTAATAAACCTCAAAGGGAAATCTCAATTATGAAAAATATTTATTACACCGAATGAAATAGATAGAATTAAAACAGAAATAAAAGATTTCATTATTAACACTCATACAGGGACAGAAATAGCATTTACATGATGATGAACAATATGACACTATGTGACATTATCAGCATGAGAGCAGATAGAAAAAAAAGCTCTAATAGTTAATTATAAAAAATGTTTTTTATAGCAAAATCGCGTTTTTTCAGCAAAGACACCTATATAGACAAACTTAAAAACAAAAATATTAAATATAAGTACATAAGCATAAAGCTGAATAATGCGACTCGAACCGAGGGCCCATAGCCCGCGCTTCAGTTATGTTGATTTGACCACTATACTGCACGGCACACAGTTTGAAACAGAAGTTGAATATATTTATTCTAATAATTAGTTAAAAAAATTTTGTGTATAAAATTGGTTTTTTTCTGGAAGTTTAGAGTTTAGTTTATTTATATTAACGTCCTGTTGTAAAGCAACACTAGGGCTAATTTGGAAATTCGTAATTTTGAACCGCGGTCAAATGGCGAGGACGACACCTGAGCTGGCACCCCCCTCTCCACACCACACCACACCAGTGGTTTTTTTCTGGAAAGACACCTGTATACATAAAATTAAAAAGCAAAACTTCATTCTAAATATAACGTTTGTTCCAAATTGTTAGAGCGTTTCCGAAATGCATGAAATAAATTTATATATATATATACACAAGAATTGCTCGTTTAAAGTTATAATGTTATTTGAAATGAATAATCTGTGAAAGTTTTGGTGTCGATGTTACATACTAATTTATGTTTACATTTGCTTACAACAGGCTGGCAAAAAGGGTGATTATATTGAAAATAATTTAAATAAGAACATCATTATATACAAAAATTTTACAATTTAAAATAGAGTTGTAAATAAGATACAATGATAAATTAAGGGCAACATATTTTTTGAGGAACGCTTTTATAAAGAGATTCTTGAGGAAATTTATAAAAGATTAGAGATAATTGAGATAGTTACAGAAACACATGAGATAGAAAAACTGTATATGATTTAAATAAAGAGATTATTGCGGAAACATTTGACACAAGGCGAAATTATTCTTGTTCCGAAATTTTAGTACAGGTAAAATCAAATAGTAAATTACAAAGTCATTTAAAAGTCAAAAGTCATCATTTCGAAACAATACAGAGAAGCAGAGTGAGAAGTATTATTCTAAACAAAACTGATGAGATAAACTATTTATTTTCCATTGAAGTCAAACTTTTCTTTTATTCTTATACATTTTCAGTTAATTGTTTATATTTAAGGAATTATACAGATGTTTTGTATGTCTTGTAGTCTCTCAATAACATGTCAGATATCAGATCAGTGTATATTAAGACTAACGAAAATGTCGTATGAAGGAGTTTAATTTAAAAATCGTATTTTATTAGCTAAAGCAATACTTATTCATCAAAATATTATCGAATGTTTCATTAAAATTATAAGGAAAATTATACTAATCATGATAAATATTACAAAACATAATTTAAAATCTGAATAATAGCCTTTTATTTATTCCAAGCCTTAATCAGTGGCACTGACATGCAATGACTTGTTTTTTAAAATTCCGACTTTTTGAATAAGGTTGGATTGTTAGATTAGCCAAAATGGTGAAATGCTTGATTATTTTCCGCCAAACTCACAAACAACAATTTGTTTTTGTTCTTTCTTTTAAAAGAAAAAGCAAGAATTTCCTCAATAATAATAAGAAATAATAAGGAAATTTCCTTTTTCTTCAATAAAAAAAAAGAATATTCCTCAAAGGGAAAAAAATGAATATTTGTTCACCACACAAACATTTGTTTAAAATAAAATTTAAAAAAAATAATTTTTTTTTTATTATTTTATGTTTGTTCAAGAATATGTACAATAGTATTATGTTTCTAATATTAGACCAACAAATATTTTTTTTAAAAAAATTACTTTGAAAAGTAATTGTATATATTGAAATGCATTTGGAAATTCAAAAGGATTATAAAATTATTAATCCAAAAATTATTAATTAAAAATTTTATAAATTAGATACTATATTTTCGAAAAGCCCTCGCTTATTAGTTGCCTATGATTATTACATGACTTATTGAGAACTTTTGAGGTAAAAATTATGTTATGTACTAAAGATAGTATCAATTATATATAGCTTGTTCTCAGATAGTCACAGGTCACTAAGATCGTATTTAGCTAAACATTCTGATTTTCGTTTATGTAGAAGTCAAGAAATTACCTTTATACCTTATTATTACAGGAATTTTTGAGAACTTTTGAGCTTAAAATATGTTATGCCTTCTAAATATTATGAATTACTTATAGCTTGTTCTTAGATAGTTACTAATCACTTGGATAGCCCTTAGTTAAATATTCAGAAATGCCATTTATTCAGAGGTCCAGTAACTACTTTTAAACCTAAAGGTGATTTAAAATCCGGGTAACATATCAGGATATTTATAGTTGTTATTAGACGCTAAGATCATTTTACTCTCTCGTTATCTAGACTAATTAGTGGTGATAAAAGAGTCCCTGACAGAGACGAGTCAAACTGGAAGACATTTGCTCGAAGGCGTGTTGCCTACATTATTAGAATGAACTAGATTTTCGCATTATTGTTCGAATAATCTTTACACCTAGAGACCATTTCCCGTTTGTTTCACTTGCGATCTTATGGTGGATTGAAATTTGGTTTGGCGATCTTTTGGTCATTTGATTTAAAAGCCTTCACATCCAATTCTTGAAGCTTGAGTAAATGGATTGTCAGGTATTATTGTCTGGTATTTGAGACTCAACACATTCCTTCAACAGACCAATGCCAATTGTTGATTTCTAGAGAATTCCAGCCACTTCCTTTCAAATATTATGCTGCATTTTAAGGTTAAGCTCTACGTATTTTAAAGCAGCAATGTTGTTATAAGTATACTTAATCCCACTTAGCTCCGAACCCAACAGAACTCTTAATAGTGTTATATTAAAACATAAATAACATAAATAAATAACAATATTATAACAATATATATTATAATATTATAACAATTATATAAATAACAATATTAACAATAAATATTAATAATAATTTTGAGATTGTTAACTTTTAAATAATTTTCATTGATTTATCAATTATTATCAACGATAACTGTCATTACGTCTACTAAATGATTGGAAGCAGATATTTTATTCATAATACTAGTACAATATATTTTCACAGACTTTTACTTAAATCAATGTCTTTTATGATTTAAATTAAATATTTATGAAGAGGAGATTTTTAATCAACGTGTTCTTAATGACAATATATTTGAATATTTTGAGGCTTTTATTTCCAATTATTGGATTGACATTAATTAAGTATTGTTTACATATGAGGAGTGTCATTTGGTAGTGCGAATATGGGAAAGAAAGATTACAAGATTTCTTAATATTTATAAAAATGAAATATGAAATATTAAAGGCAAAAGATAAAAAATATAATAAAAGTAAAAAAGGTTTAAACATGATTTATTAGTAAAATAAAAAGCAGAAAATAATTTTTTATCAAATATTTAGAAGAATAAATGAATAAAGTGCTGAAAGCAGTATTATTATTAAGCGAGGTGGTCTACACAAAACGTTCTCGCATACGCTCCAATAAAGATATTACTTCTTGTCCCATCCAGCATAAATATGTGGAACATGGATAAGGCCAATATCTCACTTAATATTAGACGGACAATAGTTACGGAATATAAATCTCTGTCATGAATTTAACCTTTTTACTGAAACTATCTAGCAAATATATATTTTGTATGCCTTTTTTCCTGACATTGAACACAAAATTTGACACAAAATCAGTTATTGCCTTTATATGCATGTGAAGGTATAGCTCGAAAGGTGATCAACTCTTTGACAGATCTGATTTAAAATTGATAAGAATATTAACTTTAGCTATTAAATTTGTGCGTCAAATTATATCCATTTAGCTTTTTTCGTTTTGTAGTTGATTTCTTAATATATAATTGGTCAGCCGGATAGGCAGATTTCCTGTAAGAGAATTTCATTGAAATTCTGATAGTAATCAAATTTAATCTGAAGTTTGTATTTTTGAGTTTTAGTCTTTACAGCAGATAGATATAAAGCCAAAATTGCGTTTTTCAGATCTTAAATATATATATTTTTCAAAATCTCCAGTTCGAATCTCTTTGATAATTGCAATACTTTTTGACAATACAAATATTAAACCTCAATCAAAATCTTAAAAAAAAAGAAGAAATTTTTATTCTACAATTTTCTACAATTTTTTCTACATATTCTACAATTTTTTTTTTAAACCTGTTGTTGTTTCTTATGGCACTTGCCATGGACAAGCCCGCTGTTACAAAGACAGCGATTTTAAGCCGGTGGGGGAAGGCCTCTTGTTTTTATAGTAGCGCCATCTAGGGCCAAGAGAACGACTTAGTTACACACACGTCACAGCCCTTTTTACGGTGCGGACTACAATCACTCATCGACGGATCGTAATTTAGACCTGAATCAGAGAACGATCACCCCTGATCCAGTACCCCCAGTGATATTACTCTCGACATGGAGAACTTTGTGACCATGACAGATTTATACGCGCGTCAGTCACCAAGGACGCGGGGAATCTTCGGCCGGTGGGGTTTGAACTCGCAACCAAAGGGACCGAATCCAACGCTGTACCAACCAGGCTAAAAAAAATCTTATGAATACGATTAAGATATCAATTTGTTAAAAGTATTTTTATCAAGGAATAGCACCTTAATTTTTTTGGTTTAAACTCCATATTTTTAATTTAAAAAAATCATCTTTAACCCATCATCGAAAGTTTCTAAAATTATATTTATTATCAAATTCTTCATTGTTATTATAATCATGGGAGCATTTTTTTCATTAGGACGCCATTAAAATTCGCGATACTTCATGCAGAATTGAATAAGTAAGTAAGAGAAAATTAAAGACATGAAAAAGTTTTGGTAATTTATTTTACATAGTTGAAAAATAAAGCTTAATAATACTTGTCAATTATTACGTAGTCAGATTGATATCATTATCGAGTGTTTTGATAAAAACAACTTGAATACTCACATAAGCTGAAAACAAATCTTTTAACATAGCTTTTGAAACTTTTGGGAAACAATGACGTTGAAAGGTGGCTGCCACAGAACAATAGAATTTACTCAGAAAACAAATATCTTGGTGTGAACAACGCGAAAAATCGATAGATCTAAGAAACCCATTTCTTTAAATAAAAAATGCATGCTTTATTAGTGCATAATTTTGTAAATTAATAATTTAGCAAAGCAGGTGTTCAATGTAAAAGCGTTTTCATTGTTTAAAAGCATTATATGTACAAATAATATAGAAAGCTCTTGACGAGATTCAATCAAAAATAATTAACCCTTTTAGAAAACAGTAATGTAATAAAAACCTTAAAAAATACAATGCATTTGAAACTATTTTATAAGTAATATTGGCTGGTTGATTTGATATCTATTCGACATTTTTAAGAATTTAACTTTTTTTAATATATTGAATAAAATAAGTAACACTAATTATCATTAATCATTCTTGAAAGAATTATTTAGAAAGAATCTTCTGTTTACAAAATGAAGAGAGTTTCTTTTTATATATTCGCAATGGTTTAGAATTTTCAGATATTTTATATTCTAGACAGTTTTTCAATAAATGAAGCAGACTACAATCCATCTCAGAAAAAATGGTAGACTTTTTCATATTCTATTCGTAAAGTTCCGAAGTTATCTTTAAAATAATAATCCTCTGAAATATTTTGTTATTTACGCTTATATGCGATAGCAATTTAAATATGAGAAAGTATAAAGAATATATTAATTTTATATACATGGCGATTCAAAAATTTAAGAACTTAGAAATCGATGTTATTATTTGAAAAATAAGAGCTTACATGTTTTTTCTCGCTACCGTATTTCGTCTTGGGTTAGATCACTAAATTTTGCTTATTCATCTGAAGTGAGTTTTTCTTTACATTGCACCAATGAAAGTAATTTATTTTTTATATTTCAAACATTCGATGACATTAAATATATTATTCATATATATCAATGGACATATATGAATAATGAATTATAAAAAAAGTAAATTTACTTTTCTTAAGAACAAAAGTATTGCTGCGTTTGAATTTCATAGATAATTAAGGCGAGCATAAATTTATTTGTTTTGAAATAGGTTCCACAGGAAACATTTTTGATTTCACTTTTCGTTTTCTTGTATATATAGTATACAAAAAGAAAAATATTATAATATAAAGTTCGAATCAATGATTTTGATGAATACCCACATTTGAGAGCTCCTGGAGTCCGAAAAACACATTTTTTTGGAATTATGTTTCTCTGTCTGTGAATATGATAATTTGAAAACCTTTAGTGATAGACGGATAAAATTTGTTAATGAGATTAACACCAAATTTGTAGATTTCCAGAATTTTGGACGAAATGCACTCCGAGGAAGTCTACCTGTTTAGCTCTGAGTAGAAATGAATGAATGAATTTTTGCTTCTCACATATTTCTTGCTCTTAATAATGGATATTAAAATCTAAGCTAAAGATAGTATACAAGAATTATAAAAAATATTTTTCTAGTTTTACTTCAAATGAATAACTCACAAAATTATTTTAATAAACCATTTTTCAGACTATTTTTTTATGATCCAACGAATAAATACACTGTTCTCTACTCATTTCTCTTATGCTTCGTAATTTATTTGGTGATTTGAAAGGAACTCATTTTTGATTTAAAACAACTACGCTAAAAATGGAAGCAACGATTTGTTTGTTGAATTGCGAAGGTGTGATTTAAATAAAAATTTATTTTTAATTATAGCTCATTTAACATTTTCACTTTTTTCCGAATATCTAGCTGAAAGGGAATTTGTTGAAACTGATTGTCTGTGACATGTTTCACACGAGCTCGAAAACATTGAAAATTTACTCTTAAGTTTGATAACTATTTTTTCTTTCATTCATACCTTAATTTGCTAATTGGAAATGACTGATCCACGTACCATGATTCTATTTTACAAAAACGACAAGCTTTCAGTGATCAAAAACTTCTGTCGCTATTCTAACCAACTTTTATTTTGCTTACAAATGCATAACTGCCAGGAAAGTTAAATTAGTTATTCCAACTGAGGCCTTTTACTCTCAAACAAGTTTTTGCTGATGTATCATCGCTCTCGTACCTTATCGTGTTTAACTTAGTTATTGAGCTACTGAAAAGTAAATTTCTCCACTTTTTACTCGTCGTCTACTTTGGAATATTTTATTCCTTTCAGAACGTTCGAACGTCGCATTCGATTCTCATCACGTCTTTGACGGCAATTTCTGATTTGGTGTTTTGGAATTTGTGTTAGTGTATGGAACAGGAGAAAAGAGGAATGAATTTTGTGTCGTAAAGAATTCAAAGGGGCGGTTACGCTTTTTACTGATATTATAAATTTGAAATTGTTTTATGAAAAGGGATATTTGAGTTATGGTAGAGCCTGTCGCTTTGTTGTTGTCTTATAAGTAAAGCATATTGGTTTGATGAATCAAATTGGAAAAATATATTTTATATACTTTTTTTTATTTTTTATATATGGAGTTAGTTCATAACTTAATTCTAACATCTGAAACTAGCCCCTTAAATAAATAATACATTTTATAAAAAAAGTTTTGTTTCAAAGTTTTAAACGTGCTTCAGAATTGTTTATATAAAAGAATATGCTTGGACATACAGTACACTCCAGATTATCCGCGGAATTGGGTGGCGCGGCCGCCGCGGATAACAAAAATCGCGGATAATCCGAAAAAAGCTAAAAACGGGTATAGCAAAAAAGAAAACAGTCATTCCAACTTTGAAAAATCGTTTTATGTACAATAAAACTTAAAATAAACAGCAGGAAATGTTTAACTAACGCTTAATATTTTAGTATATCATTCAAAACTAACCTAAAATGCATTTTGTTAATGAAAACAGAAAAGTGCTTAGTATTTACGAGAGGCGTCAAGGATACACAGAAAAATTAATACATATGTACTGTTTTAATACTGTAATGTATTATGTAATTACAAAAGCATAACTGTAAAACTGCACCTTTATGAAAAAATCAGTCAAAAAAAAAAAAAAAAACTTTGTGCGGCAGGCGCGGATAACCCGCCCGCGGATAATCGGGAGTCTACTGTACAATATTTGTTATAAGAAATAGAGAACTTACATAATGAATGTAATTCAAGCCCATTAATTCTTATAAGAAATTAAATATTTCGACAGCTTTTTTCTTAGCAAATTTTGAAACTATTTCTATTTATTCATTAGCTGTTCTAAAAAACATTTTTGTGACTCGTCATACGTAAATTTCTTTTCTAAGTGAGAAACATCGATTGAGTAATTAATAAATGCAATTAATTATTAATTATTGATACTATTCATATCAATAGTATCAATTTTCTGTGCTGAAATATTGATGTAAAAATTCTTTAATGAATAATTTAAATTGATTTATTGATTTAGAGTGATATATTACTAAGAGATACATGCATACTATTCAACACGTCTGAAACTAATTTACAATTTTGTTTCATTAAAAAATTACCATCTATCTTTATTACGCTTTTGACAAGTAATTACCAGAGAATCAGGGGCTTCAGGTCAATACATATGATTTACTTTCGAAAAATTCACAAATATAAATTTTATCTCTCCACAAAGTAAGCCCCATGTAAGAATTCGTCTTCATTTGCTTTCTTGTCTAATACCAGAAAGTCATTCAGTATAATAATCACGTGTCTTAAGTCAGCTTTCTTTTAATTGGCAGTAAAATCTCCAACCAGTCCAGTAATTATACTGAAAGGATATTTTAGTTGCTGATCAATTAATGGTTGTAATCTACTCCAATACAATGGTCATTACTCAACTCCTTGCTAACCAGTCATAGATTTGCCATAGAATATTACAAGAATTTGACTAAATCATCTTGGAGGTTCAAAAATAAAATTAAAAAAATTCATGATTTTTTTTTATTTTACTCATTTGTATATTTCATTAATGAGATTTTGATGATAATATGTAGTGATAGTTGATAAGGGGGTTAGTACGTAAGTGTTTTTAAGCTTATTATGGACATTATGATTACTCCTAATGGGACGGTTTTGTGCAACTTTTGCTTTCCTAAAATGGTCGGTAGGCGCATTTTTGGAGGGATTTGTTTAGCTTATATAAATAAAAAAAAGGAATAATAACTTTTCTGTCTGCATCGAAGATATTTATATCAATTAAAAGCATATACAGATCATGTGTTTGAAGATAATTCAGAATCCCTTAACAAATTATTCAAAGTCTATTTTCCCATATTCAACGCAATATCATGATAAAGAAATAACGTCACACCAGCTAAATCTATTAAATGAATTTATAAACGAATACATTACTTATCATGGCAAAAAAGATGAAAACCATGCGAATTTACAAGGCAACATATAGTTATATGATAGGCGGTATTCATAGTCCTATTTGCTGAATGGATTCCTTATACTGCCCATTTTGTGCTTAAACCTTTTAATCTATGAATTGGTTTTCTATCGCATTGTTTTATTCAATTATAAATTTTACCTAATTTAAATTGTTTTATATTTCATCAATCAAGTACTGTTTCAAGAAATGATGAATATTTAATTTTTAAATTTTACAACTTGATTTTTTTAAAATATTTGTTCAATTCGCTCCCCATTTGAATTTCAAATTATTCAATTCAAGTTGTTTCTTAAAACAACTTTCCATTGGTAAAATTCTAAAAAAAAATATAGATAATGTATTTTTAACAAGCTCAATTTCCTTTGATATATGAAATTTGGCCTGTGAAAATTAACGAAATTTGGCTGTTGTTTCTGCTTACCAGATCGGATAAATAAGTTTTGTAGAATATAGGATAAATTATAAGACATAAGAAAGATAAAAATATATTTGGAGTAAGTTTCTATTTTAATTTTAGCAGATGAATTTTAATCTTTATTAATTTATTAAACACAGTTTAAATGGATATTAAATATTAACTAAACAAAATTAATTCTTTCTAACATGGATAATAAATTCTATTTCGAAAATGCTGCATCATGCTGAATTTTATATAATCAGGAACAAGTTTTAAAAAGTTTTAATTCTTCAAAAATTTATTTATTACTCTTAAGTAGACGATTTACACCACAAAAAGGAAATCTTAACATGATATTTTTCCGGAATTATTTATGCAAAAAACATAACACACTAAGAAAAAAGCTAAAGCAGATTATTTTAGAAAAACCTTGCCCATCTTAGCAAGTTTGATTTCCCAAAGCTCAAATTTGCTTGTCGGCTCTTCGATAAACACAGTTATTTAGAATCATCTATTACTAAAAATAAGATCATTCCCAGATATTTAAAGGAGATCTTTCGTTTTCTTGCATAAGGACCTTCTAAAACAAAAGCCATCTTTCCTCGCAAATGAAGCCATAAGAAATTCTTACTAGAAGTCAGTGCCTTTTCTAAATCAAAATATGTTTAAAGTAAGGTATTTGCTTTCCTAACTTGTTTGATGCAAGCTGTGCTCTTTGCTTTCGACTTCCAGAAAAATGAGGTGAGAGAACATCTTTCTTTCCTTTTTGGAACAATTTCTAGGGGACAAATAAAATGGTTCTATCGTAGATCGATAAGTTAATGCACACTACTTCAGTTTATGTTCCGAGGATAATTCTTTCCTTTCTCTAGGGTCTTAGTAGCTGAAATCCAGTTGTTTTCTATCGAGGGAATCAAAAGATGGTGATTGTTGAATTAGAATAATTCAATATGAAAAACAACTTAATTAATTCTAGTCTTAAAACGTTGCTAGATTCTTACAAGCGGGAAATATTTACTTTTCCCTTTATAATACCTTATCTAAACATGTCTTTTCATTGTCCAAATTGGAAAGGAAATTTTTGTTTTCTAAAATATACTTCATACAAGAAGAAAGAGTGACAATTTCGTTTCGTTTGTTTTTTTATTGGTATTTTTTTATTATATGTTTATTTATTGTGCATACTAGTAACTATAAATAAACCAATAAATAGCTGTTTATTAGTGATTATCTAAAATTAATAATAAAAAAGAATAATAGAAAAATTAATAATAGAAACAGATAAAAGAAAATATTTCAGATTACATTTCACAATCTTACTTCAATTGAAACAAATGCTTTCAAATTATTTTGCCATTTATATTATCATTCTTAAAAATGAAAATTCAAGAATGATAATAATCAAGTTATTTGAAACTATTTGTAATTGATACATGATGAATGTACTTTTGAATTAGTTGAATTTTTCTTTAAGCCCTTCAAAACACTTATCTTTTTCAAGTATTCCAAAAGGCTTCAGTTTTCAAGTATTCCTGACGACTTCCTAATCTTCAAGCATTTTAAAGATTTATATCTTCAAGTATTCCGAAAGGCCTCTATCATCAAGTATTCCTTAAGACTTTCTAATTTTCAAGCATTTCAAAAGACTTATATCTTCAGCTATTCCAAAAGGCTTCTATCATCAAGTATTTCTAAAAACTTCCTAATCTTCAAGCATTTCAAAAGGCTGATATCTTCAACTATTCCAAAAAGCTTCTATCATCAAGTATTTCTAAAGGATTCCTAATCTTCAAGCATTTCAAAAGACTTATATCTTCTAGTATTCAGAAAGGCTTCTATTATCAAGTATTTCTAAAAGCTTCCTAATCAAACATTTCAAAAGGCTTATATCTCCAAGCATTCCGAAAGGCTTCTATCATCAGGTATTTCTAAAGGATTCCTAATCTTCAAGTATTTCAAAAGGCTTATATCTTCAAGTATTCCGAAAGGCTTATATCTTCAAGTATTCCGCAAGGCTTCTATTATCAAGAATTTCTAAAGGATTCCTAATCTTCAAGCATTTCAAAAGGCTTATATCTTCAAGTATTCCGAAAGGCTTCTATTAACAAGTATTTCTAAAGGATTCCTAATCTTCAAGCATTTCAAAAGGCTCATACGTTCAAGTACTCCAAAAGGTTTCTATCATCAAGTATTTCAAAAACCAAAGGATTACGTAATTTACTCCAATATTCTGCAATCAAGCCAAATTTTGGTAACATTCATTTTTGTTGGCATGAGTATCCAGATTACATAATGAAAAAGTTATTCTATATTAAAGCATTTGAGTATTCAGATTTTATATATACGAAAGAAAAAAAAATACGAAAATTTCTTATTAGAAAATGTGATCAGTTTTTAGCAAATTTTCTTTTACAAAGTTCATATTTGTCTATTTATATCTTGATAATATAATTTATTTGGTACCTCTCAAGTTTACAAAAATGATCGCCTCCAGATCTTTAAAGAAGACCCTCACTTTTCCCGCAGAAGTGCCGCAGAAAATTAATCTAAAACAAAAATAATTTTTGCGTCCAAAAGCAATAAGAAACTCTTACTAGAAATTAATGAATATGTGTTTAAATTGAAATGCTTATTTCTCTAGCTTGTTCTACGCAAGCTGCGGTATTTGCACTTCACTTTAAGTAAAATGAAATGAGGGAACAATGCTCTTTTGTTGGGAACAATTTCTCTAGGAACAAATAAAATGTTTTTGTCCTAGATCAATAAGTAAATGCAATACTTTTGCTTATGTTTTGTGCGAAATTTCTTTCTTTTCTCTCACCTTTTCTATAACTGAATGCAAGTTGCGTTTTATTGGCGAATTCAAAAGATGGCGATTTCTAAAAGATGATCATCGCGAGGTGCAAATTAATTAATTCTTCCAAGAAGAATAAGATTTAAAACGGCATTTTATTCTTTAAGCGTAAAATGTTCCTTCTTTTATTTTTTCAAAATACTATTCAAACATGCTCTTCTTGAATTTTAGATAGAATTGGAAATAAAATTTTATTGTACGTATCGTAAGAAAATAAATATTTATTTTATTTGAAATTATTTATAAAGAATATAAATGAAAGAAAGCATTGATGAAAATTCTAGTAAAGCCACGAATAGAATATTTAATAATCGATTTATATCTAATCTTGCAAAATTAAAGCTTACAAATCTTTTAGACTTTCAAATCAACCAGTTTTCTTCAATGGTTTGAAAAAAAGATGTTTAAAATTTTTTCTAGTAAACGCTATCTCGTTTCTAAGAGAAAAATTAAGAAACGATGAGATCAAACAGATTACTCATATCAACCACCGAGAGTTGTCTCCCAGGCACTTTCTTGTATATTTTTTAATGAATAATTCTTTAATAATAATACACTCTAATAATTAATTACAATGAATTATTAATCGCATGCCTTTGGTAAGCAACAGTGGAGAAAAAACTCATTAAAATGCAATTTTCTTTTGGCGACTAATCTTGGGATCCGGTTAATACAAAAGTACCAGGAAACCAACCATGTATGTTTGTTGCCTTTTTTTTCAACTGAAGGAAATCAAAACTTGATTCAAAACTATAACTGTAGCAACAAAAATTACATATAAAATTTCGTATATTTTAGTCATTGCGTTTTTGGATTATGGCTTTTACATCTATGTGAAATTAACAGACAAAGAAGCGGGCAATTCTTTAAAAATTCAAAATGAAGCTTAACATTTATTAAGGAATTAAATCTTAGATTTTGAAACTGTGAGCCAAACCTCATTTACTTAAGTTGTTAAGTTTTTGAATTAGCATGCCTATCTTCATGCAGAAGTACAAACCGAAAGATGGTAAACTCTGTGACGGATATGGTTTCAAATTTGATGCATATCTGCACTTTAGATGGTGAACTTTTGTATTTGTGTTTTTTGTTTGTTTGTTTCTTATGGCACTTGCCACTGACAAGCCCGCTGTTACCAAGACAGCGATTTAAGCCTGAGGGGAACGTCTCTTATTTTTTTTTTATAGCAGCGCCAACTAGGGCCAAGAGTACGACTTTGCCACTCAGGCATCACTCATTCGTTTGCACAACCCCTTTTTACAGGAGGGCACATTCACTCATCTCACAGATAGAACAGGAAGAACAACCATGCCCAAACCGGGACTCGAACCCGGGACGCCCAGATCACGGGGAAGACGCGCTACCCCTATGCCAGGACGCCGGCGTATTTTTTTTATTTTGTAGTAGCTCAAAGTATTTTTGAATTATGATGTTCACATACAGGTAGACAGATATAATTCTAAAAATATGTTTTTTCGAGCTCAGTGAGGTTTGGAACACGAAGATTCGTCAAAATCTCTAGTTCGAATTTTTTGACGATTACAATATTTTCTCTTTTTATATGAGAAAGTAAAAAAAAAAAGTGATTTATCTGTAAAAGAAAAAAAAACCTAGTCCTAAATCATCCTCGGCAAGTATTGTTGACCTCTTATAAAATATTCACTTGGAAACTAAGTCGTGGCGTATGAAAAAAAAAGTGTTTTCACGAGAAAAGAATATTTAATATACAAAACGAAAATCGAGTTCTGAAATTTTGAGAAACATAATGATAAGCTTTTTGTTAATAAATATTCTCATCTCTTTGCTCTGTTATTCACTGAAGAAGATTAACCAATACAATTATAAAACGCTTATCCATCTTAAAAAATTAATATCTTCAAAAAATTTAAGGAAATGCGAATCTTTAGTTCAAAACATCATTGTAATATAATACTTTAGTATTGATTTGTCTGTCCCTATATTAGTTTTAAAATTTTATTCTTGATTATAGTATAACTGTAATGATCACATAGAAAATATATATTTAATATCATCCCACCTCTTTTGCGAATCAATCAATCCAATAAAAAAAATAACCAAAAGAATTATAAAATATGCTTATATTATTTTTTAAATTTATTCAAACTAGAGAAAAAAATAATACATAAATAAAATTGGTTCAATGAAAAGCTAATTTTCTGAATTTTAAAATGGTGTAAAAATTGTTTATGGACAACTTTATGCCCTGAAATTATTGATGAAAAGAAGCACAAAGAATTTTTAAAAACCAAAATATTGAAAGACCCTTTCTTTGTGTGCATTCACTACACAAATCATAACTACCTCCAAATTTAGCAGTTGTGGGTCCATAGGTCAACCCAGTTTAGTCTTTTGACAGATTTTTAAATCATGATTATCTCGTCACTCAAAGTATCGATGGTATCCCTTCTATGAACATCATATTAAAAATTAAACTAATACATTTATAAAATATTGATTTTAAAAAATAATATTAATTTCATCAATGGTAAATTAATGTGAATAAATTATTATAATTATAAAAAAAAATTTGGAGATTTTCATTCCTAATAGTTGGAATAAATGAATATTTGGGAAATTTGAAATTTTTTTTCATGAAATGTTGCATTAACTTTAGAATTAAAAATCTAAATTAGTGCATTTCTATTCCAAATTGACTGCAAATGCTTAAAATATAATTAAAACAGCCTGACTTGGAAACGATAAGTATCTCAAAGAACACAACTCAAATATAATTTTAACCTCTTAACTGTTTTATTTTCTTTACTATCTAATAATATGACACCTTCTATTTTGGGAATGTTTTCTTATTTTGATTCAAATAGTTGTTGTTTCTTATGGCACATGCCATGGACAAGCCTTCAGTTACGAAGACAGCGGTTTTAAGCCGGAGGGGGAGCGTCTCTTGTTTCTTTAGTAGCCCCAACTAGGGCCAAGAATACGACTTTGCTACTCACTTATCACTCATTCGCTTGCACAACCCCTTTTTACAGGGGGTCACAATCATATATCTCACAGATAGAACAGCCATGCCCAAACCGGGACTCGAACCCACGACGCCCAGATCACGTGGAAGACACGCTACCCTTATGCCAGGACGCCGGCTTGATTCAAACGGAAATCCATTGCATATTTGATTTATCTATGTATTAGAAGTAATTTTAACACTGAAGTATTTATAATTATTATGAATGGTTTATTTTTTGCTTACAACTATCAAAATTCGATAAATCAATGTATGTATGGCACTCGGACAATACAGTTAAGCGGTTAAAAGAGCAACTACATCTCTGAGAGGGCCAAAATTTTTTAGAATAATTTTCTGAAATAGGATTTAGAAAATTACCAAGATATCTTTATATCGATGCATGACTTATAAGGATTGTATATAAAGCAAGAAACGATTCTGTCAGGAAAATATGAAAACAGACTCGAATGTATAAAATAGAAAAACGAAAAAATAAGCAACAAAAAATACCAACTTGGGGGCATAAACAGTTGACCGAGCACCAAATGTAAACTACAAAAATTTTTATCGAGCCATCGTAATATTCAAGCGGAGAAAAAGGGTTTTTCGTTTTCCCGATGTGTTAGTGAGTGAATTTTGATGTTTTAGAGGGCAGTGCTGCGTTCAGCACTAGACCTTATATCGCCTGTTTGTCGATTCTCTTTCGTCTTCCTCCAAGTGGAAAAATAAAATCAGATTTAAAATGAAAGAATAATGATGAGAGTGGGGGAAAGGGTCATCTATGGACATCACTAAATTTAAGACAATAGTGGCTGAATTTTTCTAGCTATTTCAAGAATCAGGATTCGGAAAATTATTAAAATTTTGTCATTTTTAACAGCATCTTTGCTTATAATTGAAAACAAGTATGCTAATAAAACTAGCATGTTTTTAATAACAATAAAATTATTTCATGCTTACTGTAATTATTACTCGTATTTTTCATTAATACGTTGTTTTAATACAGAATTTTATGAAATTTATGTCAATTTATACTTTCCTATTCTCACAATAGTTTTCTTTCTGAAAAATGAAAAAGAGTACTTATATTCACGTTTTTAAAATTCCTGCATTATAGATCTTTTTCTAAACATGCAATGGCAAGATCTGTATTTTCAAGTGAATTGGATTTTTCTGTGTATTCCAGCCAATTTTTTGTTTTCGTTGATTCACCTGAACTTGTGTGAAAGTGCGTGCGTGCGTGTGTGTATGTGTACAAACTTTTGATAATCACGCGAATCCTAAAGAACAAATTTAATATGACTATTAGATTACTTTTAAGCCCTCAAACTTGATACTGATTCAAAACATGAGAGAAATTAATCTAAATATTAGAAAAGAAGTGCATTTTAACCATCTCGTATTTTTGACTGGAGCTATAGCAACAATTTCAAAAAGTTAAATAATAACAGAAAAGATTATTTAATCTTTAAAAAATAAGAAATTAATAAATATCATACACAAATAAATTAAAATAAGAGCCTGGTGAATGCTTTCAATTAGGTATGACGCGAGAGATCAAGAATAGTTCTTTAAATTCAACAATAATGTCTGTTGAGATAAGTGCTAGAGGCCAATTCTTTATTTATGTTAATATTCGTTACATCTAACAAGTTTAAAGTATAGTACTTATAAGGGAATGAAACAATAAAATATGCAGACGAGCATTCATAATTATCAATAATGTGCTATCTACGTAGCCTAAATAAGCAAAACGATGTCATTGATTTGTCCATAAAACTTTACGCAAAGACAATTTTAGAGCAGATATCATTAGCCAAGAAATGCGTGATCTTTCCCAAGAAGCTGGATAATGATTCCCCAAGATGTACTTTGGAATATTTTTCTGCATATAAAATTTCCTATTTACATCATGCTTTGGGGGATTTTGAGTAGGGAGACTTATTTTCAAAATAGATTAGGCATTAACTTGAAAACTTTACATGCATTCGCATTTTGAAACAGCGTCTCTTCATCTGTTTCCACTTCACCATTGGTAATAAACAAAACACTCGTTGAAAATATGAATTTTAACCCAATTTGTGCAGATCTGCTACATATTATTGCTAATACAATAATAAGAGTAAAAAATTTTTTTAAGATAATTTATTTATTATTGTACTAACATGTAGAAATTTATATTTTTGATGGAAAAAAATCAAAAAATCAAAACAAAAATTGTAAAAGTGTGAAGTAAAAATATTGTAAGTAAATTGGAATTTTTATAAGAATCTCATTATATTTTATTTTCAATGAATTCTTAAGAATTTTTCTATGATAAGGAATTTTATTAGGGTTTTTTTTAAATAAGATTTTATTTTAAAGTTGAAGATTAGATTTAAGATTAAGGTTTAAGATTTTAAGATTTGTAAAAGTTTTTGAAGTTTTATTTTACTTTAAGGTTTTATTGCAATGAATAGAAATTCATTTCTTAATTTTTTTTAATGCCTCAGGCTTCTACACTTTAAATTAATCTGTTGAGTTTTGATAAAGTTATTATTATTATTATTATTATTATTTTGAAATTCAATACCTTACGAAAGCTTGATGTTCAAAAATTTTTTGTTTATTATAACCCACTTTTTATTTTTTAAGATTTTCTTCTTTAATATAGTTAGCTATTATGAGGTTCTATAACCAAGTTTTCTCACATTCATCAAGAAATGGTGTTTGTAATAGCTAAAAGGAATTAAGTTATTAATTGATAATTATGCTATTTCTGATTGGGAACTCACAACTATTCAGAATCTTAGACATTCGCCAAATAAAGAAGAGAATAAAATATCGATTGGAAGATTCCCTCTTTTCACATGGAAAATAAGCCAATTTAAATAAATCGCGTGAAAATATGTTAAACTTCGAATGGTGTAACAACATTCTATTCTCGAAATTAAAATTGATATTGTACTAAATTGATCAGATTTTCTGAAATTCAAAAATATATACTTAAGATATTGCAGCAAGGTAAGTGTCGCACTTCAACAGTACCAGGTAATTTGAAAATTTTCTCTTTAATATTCATTGTGCAAGACAACACTTAATTCGATTTAACAATACTGAAAGGAATTACAATATTTGTTTTTTTTAGGATTAAATTAGGATGAATAATTTCATTTATCATTTCTTTTATATTTATTCCAGTACGTTTTATCTACATTTATCTAGTATTTTATATTTTGGATGAAAATTTTATGTTTATCCCTGTACGTTTGTGATACTTAGTTCAGAACCGCTAAGTCAAAATTTCGCTTAGTCAGCAAAATTTAATTTTTGTTGGTTCCTGAGAGATCTCTAATATGTATGTATAACAATTAATAAAAATGTAATACGGGGAAAAAACTCTTCATAAAGCCTCTCTGTATATTAAAAAAATATTTAATGATAAATGTTTTCTAATTTATAATCGTTTTTTTTATTCATAAAATCTCCTCGGAAAATATTCAGTTCGTCAATGGTGAGGTGATTTGCTATGTTTAAAAGTTTAGAAATCTCTGACTCTGCCGATAGGATATTTAAGACCTTCAGTAGGCAAATACACAAATATTTGTTTTTTAATAAATTTATCTTTTAATTAGATACTAATAATTTTTAATCACATAATTTTATTTGTCTTAATTTGTTTCCTGTATGTTAAAGTGGAATTTCGCAAGGAAATGTCCACTCACTTCATTATAATGCTGGAGTTCTCAAATTTCTCTCAATTGTATGGTGAAGACGTTAATGAATTATTTATAAATTTTAACAATTTAATTGTTAATTATTCATTTAGTTAAATGAGTTCTTAATCCATACAAGCGATGCAATATTGTAGAAAGTTCGAAGAAAGAAAATTCATTTTAGGATTATAGAACGTGAATTTAAAATTCAAAAATTCAAACTTAAAAAAAGTATAAACAGAAAATCGTATTGCTCCAAAAGTAAATATGTGCTTTTACAATTTATTTTTATTTCAACTGAAACCAAGAGAAATCTTTTTTTTTCTGAAGAGAGTAAAAAATTATTTTAGTAATTAATTTTATATAGAAATATCTTCTATTGGAATACAAACACGAGTGATGTTCAACTTTTTGAAAATTCAGAACTAAATTTGGACCGAGTAAAATCACTCATTTTTATGTATTTGCCTACACTAATGATTATGTATTGCATAGATAAGTAGAATGTTAATTTATTACTTATATATTTACCTTATATTTTGATTAACTTATCTTTATTATATTCATTAATTTATTTATTTTGATTATTCTAATTAAATTATTTTATTACATAAAAAATCATGAAATTTACATAAATTTATATGCTAAGTATCAGACTTTCAAAGTCGTTGCTAAAAAGGACATATCACTCAAACTGAACTAATAGAATTCTATAATAAACATATATTAACAAAAATATCCATTAATTGAGAATATTTAAAAGCTTTTAAATCAAAAGTGCTAACAAATGAATTTTTGATTATTCTAATAGGTCATCTAAAATTCGAAATACTCGTGTCAACTTTTTACGAATTGCTAATCTATTATAATTAAAGGACCTATATTTGATCCAGATTTTATAATTACGAATTAAACTATGATTGATCACTTCAAAAACTTTTATATGAGTCTTGCGATCAGACTTTGAACAGGTAAGTGGAGAATATTTTTTGAAGTATTCCGGCTCAAAGAGATTCTGAAACACTTATAACATTTTGGATTAAATAAATATAAACTCTTCTCAAGAGCTTTTCAAAAAAGTCCCGAATTATATTTATAATGAAATAAGCTCTTCTTTTGTGCATTTAAACTGTTATTAGTGGTACATTATGCAATTTGAGCTCGGTTAAAAGCACTTAAAGAATAATAAGCTGTATAAATGATTCCTTTCAATTAATTTATTTTACACCGTGAATATATTTCGTTGAGGTTTTATCCATTTTAATATTATTAATTTAGAACATAATCCTACACGCCAGAAGATTAATAGCTTTATTCGAAGACTTAAATTTCCCTCAATATTAATAATGGAAAAGCACTTCATTTTTTTCCTAGTTGATGATTATAATAGATGAGGCCTTTTCTGGAACGTGGAATAAATTAAATTATGAAAATATTAGATTGTCCTTTTTGTATATATATATATATTTTGCTTTTTAAAAGCTTAAGATAAACGAAGTGCTTTAATTTTTTTTTTTTTGCTTGAAATGTCACATGCCATTTTATTCAATAATTTTCTGATATTACCTATTTTTGTTAATGGCAGTGTAAATTACTTTTTTTAGATGAAAACACTTTCAATATATTAAGTAGTTTTGACCGTTCTGTGCATAATTTTACTTGCGTTGTAGATTAAAATTCTATTAAAATGTAATAAATTTTCAGCTTTTTAAATTTTTTTAGAAAAGGAAATTATAGAGATTTTTTTCTATGAAACTTTAAACTATTAAGAGTTATATATAGCTTAATAGTAGAGAATTTTGTAATGAAGTTAGTTAAAAAAAACCACGCACATTAGAATTTTTATGTGTTAAAACAAATAACCACACTGGCTACTCAGCTTCAATAAATTAAATGCATTCATATTAAATTTGAATGACCGAACAACCACGACAGTACTGAAGGAACTAAGTTTAAGTCTTAAGAGCCATCACCGGCTACGGTACAACCCTTCCCATGGGAAGCACTTTTCATCATCGATAGAAAATAGCCGATCCCTACCATTTTCTGTACCCACCAGGATGGCGGGAACCAACCATCATACTGGAAGCTTCTATTCATCATTTCTGAGGTGCCCCCCCTCCCAAGTGAGTTATTAAAGCAAATAAAACAAAGCTTTGAAGATATTATTTTTTTTTTATTGAAGCCTGATTTTGATACTGACTAAAACTGTTAAAAAAGCATACACTAAATCCTTATACCTGATTTGCTAATTATGGACAGGAATCCTCCAATAGAGTCAAGTACCATGACATGATAGTACTTAAAAACATAATTGGCCGATTCATCTGTATTCTAATTTTCGTGGAACTGTAACTTAATTTTCTTCTTTCTTTCCTGTAAATCACACAGAAATTTAAACAGGATCTTTTTCTGTCTAAGCGTTGAGTACTGGAAGACAATTTTGTATTTAAATATTTGCTGAATTTGAATTTCAATGAAAACGTATAATTTATTTGTTGCATGTTAAGAAAAAATATTTTTTTAAAATTGTCAAATATATGAAAAATTTTCACCAATATCAAATTGATATCATTATCTCATTATTCAAGTTTTAAGATGGTATGAAAATATTTCTGTACTGGATTATTTTCAGGAGTTACCTTATCGAAACAGCAAAGTTTTGCTTAATTTTAAATTCATTAAAATTTTTAAAAAATTATTCAGATGTGCACATTCAAATTTTACAAATTATATCTCTGCTAAATTTGGTAGTTCCAGGTCTAAATGTGTCTCCTACAGAGCGCTAACACACACCAGAAACAGGGGAATTCATCTTTACTATAGATAGAGAGATTAGAGATAAAATCGGTAACACTTTGCCATTGTTATATTGTGAACAAGATAGTTTGAATAATTCTGATTGAATTGAATGGTGGAGGATACGTTGGAAGATGGATGATCCAACTCGAAGAATAGTTAACAAGGGCAATGAAATTCTAATTTTACTAAAATTCCTATATGAATGAAGACAGAAAAAGAATTAAAATCAAACGAATTATCGCTTCAATCTGATTATCCTGGTCATCATCCAGCACCTTTTGGATTGATTTTTATCATAGATATAATGACTAAGAAGTTGAGGGAAGAAAAGTAATTTTTCAACCCCTAATTTCGGTTTCTTTAAGTTTTATACGAGACCTCTCATTAAAATTTTCTCACCAGCCACGTTTTTCCCCATTCTCTTGCATTTTCATAATTCCATTTTTTTTTTTTTTTTTTTGAAATTAGAGGAAGAAAGGGCAAACGGTTTGAAGATTTTTTCCTAATTTATAAGGACTGAGATTAAAGTTAAATGGATTTTTTTTTTAAATTTTTATTTTAGAAGAAATTTATTTTATTTTAGAAGAACAATTTTGCACATCTTTATAAATAAGTTTTAGAAATTTAAGAAAATTAAAATAAAAAATAGTTTAGGATTTTTTAAAAATTTAATTGATTATTTAAAATTTAGTGTCACTTTATTATTCAAAACCAGCAAGTTCAGTCTCCCTGAAACGTTTTTGCATATTCTCTAATAAACGTATTAGAGAATATGCAACGTATAATAAACGTAATTATTATACGTTGATAAATATAAATAAACGTATTTATCTATTATTAACCCCTTGTTATTGGCGAATTATAGTTACGAAAGAGCCTATGAGATCACGATCTTTGGCAGTTAACGCAAGAAAGCGGTTTCTACTAAAATTCCAGAAAAGCGAATGCTTCTTTTTTTGGGAGAGGGGTGGGAGTATCTTTTATTTTAATTCAGATTTAAATCAAAATTTAATACAGAATTGCTTAGTTTAGTTTAGTTATATTAACGTCCCGTTTAAAGCAACACTAGGGTTATTTTGGGACGGTCCTCGTAATTCTGAACCGCAGTCGGATGACGTTTGGCCCTGACGGATTTATCGTGCAACAGACCCCCTTACACGGCGGTTCTTTGGTGGAATGGAGTCTCGAAGCTGAAAACCTACCCTCACAAGCTGAGATCTTACCACCAGGCCACTACGGCCCTGAAACAGAATTGCAATTGTGTCAGAAAATAACATACTAAATTTCATATAGTTTAGTCATTCGTTTCTCCTTTATCGCGTTTACGTGCTTGTGAAAATACAGGATGATAAATGGTGAGCCATTTGATATAGTTAGTTCCAAATTTGCGACTTATCTAATTTTTAAATGTTAAAGTTTTATACCAAATTTTATCCATTTAAATGTCTTATTTTTGTAGTTATCGTGTTAAGTCATTTTCGGAAAACCGGACAGACAGACTTCCCCTCAATAAATTTTATCAAAATTTGGTAAGAATCTACAAATTTTGATAAAATTTATTGAGTGCTACAAATTTTGATAAAATTTATTGAATACTACAAATTTTGATAAAATTTATTGAGTACTACAAATGTTGATAAAATTTATTGAGTATTACAAATTTTGATAAAATTTATTGAGTATACTACAAATTTTGATACAATTTATTCAGTACAAATTTTGATACAATTTATTGAGTACTACAAATTCTGATAAAATTTATTGAGTATACTACAAATTTTGATAAAATTTATTGAGTATACTACAAATTTTGATAAAATTTATTGAGTACTACAAATTTTGATAAAATTTATTGGATACTACAAATTTTGATAAAATGTATTGAGTACTACAAATTTAGAGTAGAATGACTATATTACAAATTTAATCCAACTAACTCAAGGCAGACATAACTACAGGCAGACAGAAGTACAAGGGGTTTTCAGACCGAAGAAAATAATGTGAAATGTGGAGATTCGTCTAGCCGTGTTTGAATTATTTGACGATTAGAATATCTTCTCTTTGTATACATCATATACGAGGAAATGAAAATTATTAAATGAATCAGTTCATTAATCAGGTTTTAAGTTATTGAAAAGCAATAGAAACGATGTAAAAATGTTAATAATACAAATAAAATAAATTATTATATTAATCATTTATTAATCTTTGAAAAGCAATAGAAATAATGTAAAAAAAAAAAAAATCTGAATAATGGAAATAAGAATTACTGTAGGATAGAAATTCATTTCATATTTCAAGAATCAAGTCTATGATGTTGCACTATTCAGTATTCAACAAAAATAGATTCATTTAACTTAATATATTTTTTCTTGATAACCTTTAAAGACAGTTTAAGCTGAAATTGCTTCATATTTAAAATAAGTAATCAGATTTAAAAGCATTTGACAAAAACTGAAGACAAGAAAAAAGATATATAAAATATGTTCAAATGAAATCTCTTCAAAAGATTAAAATATTAAACAATCTCAACAAATATAAGCTATAATTGATGTTACATATAAAAAATATTTAAGTATTTAATAAGCTCGTCCATAGCTATGCAATTAATTAACGAATCACAGAATTATGATAGTAAATCGTGAAAAAAGTATTACAGAGTAAAAAGGTAATGTAAATAATTGTAGATAAAATAATTTTTTGCAATAAAGAATTATTGAAGATAATAAAATAATCGCATGAATTAGAATAATTTTTTTGAATAATTTTTTGAAGCTATTTCATTTAACTAATTACTTAAATTAATGGATTTATATTGTTTTCTATTTCTTATATATTAAATCTCATCATTTATAATTTCTTCAAAACATGATTTAGAAAATTGAAAAAAAAATTTATTTAATCATACGATTAGTATAAATGCAAAAGAATAAAAATGCAATAATATGAATTGTATCAGTTTTTATAATTATGTGCTGCTAGACTATAAAAAAAGACAACAGCTTCCATGCTAGATATGTTGTGTTTTTTAGAAATTGCTTAATTTTAAGAAGGATTATTTTTTATTGCTTACGTGTTTAATAAGCTGCTTATATCTGTAGGCGTTTAGATATCCCATTAACAGACATTTTAAATTGTATCCAGACGATGTACTTTATCAAAACTTTCATTGTAATCTCCATATTTTAATGGTTATCTTCAAGAGAGTTTTATCTTAAAAACGAACATAAATTTAAATGAAACTACTTTTGAAATATTTTCAAATTCATTTCGAATTCTGTCGAAAGTAATGGAGTACAATCATCAAGGAAATTTTGAAAACATCAAAAGGAAGTTTCATTTTGTTTTTACTTGTGAAAATTCTTCCTGTTAGATCTAAATTAATTAACATTCCTTTGAAGTCAACTGACTTTTCGAAAATTAGTACTAAGGGACTCATTTTTTTAATCGTAGTGCCAATTTCCATTGGAGTTTCTGTTTTTATTTTAAGCTGTCGCTTTAAATTGTACAAATCTTTTTAACATGGATAATCATATATTTTTAGTTAAAAGTACTGCATTCTGAAAGGATTCTCACTTAGTAGATTTATATGAGTAACATGTAGCTTTTATTTTAGTATTTTTCTTTATAAGAAGAATGTCAGTTTATAAGCATTATTATACACTATTATGGTTATTATTTTATCCTTTTGTAGCAAATCTAATTCTTAGATGAAAATCTTTTCAAAGTTCTTAAATTTAAATCAGTCTTTGCATTATCTACTTAATGTTCTACGATAATTCAATACATTTTCTTCTCAAACTTCCAAGACAACTTGAATTAGATGAGTTCTTTTTATAAGTCCACAAAATACAGATATCGGTGTAACTTTTAACTATAATTCTGATTTTATATCCTTATATGAATAATGAATAGGTTTTATTTTAGCCTGTTTATTTATGAGAACTATGTCAGTACATTAAGTATTTTTACTCAATATCTAAGTAGCTGTTCTTAAACTATTCTGATGGCTATTGCTTTATCTTTTTGATGTAAAATTTATTATCAATCTAACAACTTTCTAAAGTTCTCAGATTTAGATCTCAGTGTAAGTAATTCTCTTTAATTTACGAAGACAGTTTGATAACTTTTTTCTTGCAGTTTTTAGATTACTTGAATTAGGAAACTCTTTTTTATGTATACATGGAATTCCAATACAAAAATAGTTGTTAAATATGAGATTAAACTAAAAAATACAGCACAATGGCCTAACGGTAATTTATAAAGGCGATAAATCGCCTAGTATTGCAACATTAATGTATACTTCAATTAATATTTGGCGAGTTCTCAACTGTTTGGCACGATTTAGTAGAGATTGGTGAAAAATTTGAACCGTGTTCTCTAGTTTTACTAAATATGATTCTGTTTACTTAAGTATTATTTGAATAATTTATAGAATTTAATATAAAATCTTTATATATGTGATGCCATATATAAATTTTTGAAGCAAAAATTTATTTTTAATTCAAAGGCTTTGTGAAGTTTTTAAATATAAATCAGAGAATATATATTTACAATCTAAGACAAAGCGACAGTTTGTCAATTATTTTTCTTAAAATTCTTTTAGGATTGCTGAATTAAAAAAATTCTTTTTATGTGTGCATAGAATTCGAATACTGAAGTATTTTAAAATATGATTTTGATGTTTTCAGGCATCTTCCTAAAATTTTTATCTTATTCTATGTTACCAAAATTTAACACTTTTTAATTCACTGCAAATTTATAACTTTAACTCTCAGTGTAAGAATATATTTTTAATATACAACTAAATTTTATACTCCTTATTCTATAAATATAAGATTACTCGAAACAGAATTCTTCTTTTTTATGGGCACATAGAATCTAAAGCTAAAACTTGTTGAAGTCCCTAAATTTCTCACACTTTCTTGGATATAAAAACGAAAAATATTTTAACATTTAAGTAGTGGCATCCTTTTCACTTCTTCCTTCCTGTTGAAATTATAATTAAACTAAATGAGACAGCGATGCTGCCACTTCTTGGCTGAAATTCGGTTATGCGATTTTCAATGCATCGTAAAGGCTTTTAACGAGCTGCATTTTTCGTTTCCTCCTGAAAAATGCCTCTCTTAACGTTTTCTCGTTTCCGCACCTTCTTAATGATCACACTTTTGTGATTCTTTTTGGAAAAATTACGGGGTGATAATAAAAGAGGAAAAAGATACATTTCGCACTTTGACATTGTGACCCATGGTAGGAATGATTCTTTCATCCAGTGTGCCATCCCGAATTTAGAGTTATATTAATTTCAAGAAGCATCGCCGTTTTATAAAGGTAGCTTCAGATTTCATATCAGAAAAGATCAGTTCTCAATCCGTGAATTTAATAAGTTTTCATAATTTATTAATCATTTCAAAAATTATGCAACTTTTTTAACGATTAAGCAGCTTTTATGACTCATTAATCACTTTATAATTAACTAACAACTTTAATAATAATAATAATTTAAACTTTCATGTAGTCTAAAATGATTTATATTTTTGTACCGAAGATATTTAGCTAACTATGAAATGGTATATAAAGAAAATAATGGTAGGTGCTGTATTTCCAATTAATTTAGATATAAAATCAAAACTATGAATCTAGTTATAAAGTGCTGAAGAGGCATATAAAGTTAGTCAAAGTGATTTTGGAATACCTTTTTGGCAATGTGTGTTAGTTCCTATGTTAGGGTGGTAGATGCTTTTCTTGGAAACTTCTTGGTGAAAGTATCCCTCACTATCAATTATTTATTTGTTTTAGAAAAACCATTAATATAAATTAATAATTCGAAAGCAATGGATTATTGGATTAATCGTGCAATATTTCATTAATTCTTGTAAGCGGAGGGATTTCATAATCTACTTTCTTCGATTTTTTTTATTCACATGATTCATTCTCCGATTTATTCTTGTTTATTCATACGATTTTTTCTCCAATTCCTGTTTATCCACATTGTTCTTTCTCCGATTCTTGTTATCCGCACTGTTCCTTCTCCATTTCTTGTTCATCCACATGATTCTTTCTGCTTTTCTTCTTTAACCGCATAACTGTTTCTCCAATTCTTGTTTATTCCACATGATTCTTTCTCCTTTCTCCCACATGATTCTTTCATGTTTAACTGCACGATTTCTCCAGTTCTTACTTATTCGCACGATTATATATCCAATTCTTGTTCATCCGTAAGATTCTTTCTCCGATTCTTGTTATATATATGATGTTTTCACCGATTCTAAAAGCTTCAGACTTTCATCCATTAGACCACTGATGGGAAAAAATATTATGCATACATTAATTTCGCTTAACTCATCATATGCATTCTTTAGTAGAAATAATATTATATTGAATGGAAATGGTTTAAGGAATAACTATCATTATTTACGATTTTTGATGATTTATTGCAGGAATCTTCTTTTATCAAAAAACCAAATTGTGAAATATTGTTTGAATAGTTACATGCTAAAGAATATAGTTACGGATCACATTTTCTTTCTTCACTCATAAGCATGATATGGAAAGAAATATTCTCAAAAATATTCATATGTATTTGTTTGAATCAGCCAAAAACTAAATAAAATACTTTCTCTCTATATATTGTGAAATGATGTTTATACATGTGTTATTCATTTCTAATGAAATAATATTTGTTTCTTATGTTACAAAAATAAAACATGGCTCCATTCACTAATCCAGAATAAGCAGTCATCTACTTCAATCTACTACATCACGCGAACTGATGGTAAAATAACATCAGAAGTTGTTTTGACGATTTGATCAAAATAGAATATGTTTTCTTCCTCCATCAGCGATTCCTCCACAAAACAAACAACAGGGGCATCATTGAAATCTGCATTATGATTAATCAACACCGTTAATGTTGTTCCTTGATATACTTTTATTCCAAAAAACGACATCGGATCATTTATCACCCCTTGTTCACAAGCATAGCATTGCGTGAGCCCAGGCCATAATCAAAATCCCCTGACATTCTTGTAGGAGGTAAAAAATGACTCCACGGAGTAGCTGCTCCATTTTTCGTAATAGCATATCCTACGCATTCTCCTCCCTTCTGTGATTGGGATTTCTCAGGATGCGTACTTCGCGTTTTATGAACAGGAAGTCTAATTTTCGACGTAAAAATCTATCAGCTATGAAGTAGCCTTTTTGCTAGTGAAAGAGCCAGCTTTTAGTTTTTTGTTCCTTTCTGTTTTGAAATAAAAGCAGAAATGCTTCAATTTACTTTGTCTTTTTTTTATGTAGCTCTTTTTTCCCCCCAGAAATTGACTGTAAAGTTTGAAATATAAGATTGGATTTCTGGAAATAGAACGAGCCATTTTTTATTAATGGCAAGTAAAATGTGAAGATGGGTATTTTAAGAATGACTTATTAGTGAAAATTTATAATGAAAATATCAAGTGTTTTATCTCCTAACTCATAAATGAAATTAACTAGGTATAATAAAACTTTATTTTATATATTTAGAGTAAAGTGAGGTACCAATAATAAAATCTAGTATTTTTTAAAAATAAATAATCAAATCAGGTTATTTTTTATTTTACTGATTTCTCGAATCGTTTTCATATATTTCGCATTCATTCATAGATAGCTGCAAGATTATCAGTTCCAAGAAGTTATGGTTGTGAAATTTTGGACATTTAAGAAACAAAACACGTTGTTTTAATGGACGCTATCTACGTATAAATATGAAAAAAAAAAGTTCTACAGAATAAAACATTCTATGAAAAAACCATACATTATATTTTATTCTAACAAAATTTTATTGCTTTTCACTTGCAGTTCTAAAAGTAAAAAATTAGCTAAATAATAAATAGTATAATTAATTTTGATTTCCTCTTATACGGAGGATAGAAAGGAAAAGAATTAAAATTGTCACAAAAGAAAAAAATTCAAATTCTACATTTTGATAAATTTTCACGTTTTAGACCCACCTGGGTCCGAAAAAAACACATTTTCGTAATTATATCTGTCTGTGAAAAAGAACTCATAACTCTTTGAACAAGATGAATGAAATATAGTCTATGGTGTTTATACCAAAATTATAGATTTCTAGCAAATTTGTTATAAATGATATCTATTTAGATGATGTCTGTCAGGCTGTCCGAATATAAATTAACACGATAACTACAAAACAGAAATTTAGCTTGCTTATTTAATATCTAATACAGACAAATGTCAAATTTGGAACCAAATTCACAAAGATATTGATGGATCGGTCTTATACTTCTGCATGCCCAAGAAACGTGATAATTCAAAAATTAACTACTTAGATAAATGAAGTTTGATTCACAGTTTTGACATCTAAAATGTAAATCCTAGATAGATAGAGTCGATGTAGATCGAATCGATAAATGTAGAGTCGATAATGTATAGAGTCGATAAATGTAGTCGATAATGTATAGAGTCGATAAATGTAGAGTCGATAATGTAAATGTCGATAAATGTAGAGTCGATAATGTAAATGTCGATAAATGTAGAGTCGATAAATGTAAATGTCGATAAATGTAGTCGATAAATGTAGAGTCGATAAATGTAGATGTCGATAAATGTAGTCGATAATGTATAGAGTCGATAAATGTAGATGTCGATAAATGTAGTCGATAATGTTTAGAGTCGATAAATGTAGTCGATAATGTATAGAGTCGATAAATGTAGAGTCGATAAATGTAGATGTCGATAATGTTTAGAGTCGATAAATGTAGTCGATAATGTATAGAGTCGATAAATGTAGTCGATAAATGTAGATGTCGATAAATGTAGTCGATAATGTTTAGAGTCGATAAATGTAGTCGATAATGTATAGAGTCGATAAATATAGATCCTAAACAGATATAGCCAAATTTTTGACTATATCTGTTTTAAAGAATTGATCATCTCTCGGTCTATACTTTCACAAGTATGTAAACGCGATAAATCAAAAATGCAGTTACATAAAGTTATGAAATTAATGGTGAGATTTTCTGACTGGAATTGTAGTGTTGTGTCAAATTTTGGTTCCAATCGGTCAGAAATCGTCAAAGATACGTTAATAGGCTCTTTAATTTTCATTGATCATCCATGGCATCCAGTTAATAATACACAAGTTTATTTATTAGATTAAAATATGTGCAAAATTGTGAAAAAAAATCTATTCTCTTTGGTTTAATCCTTGATTGTTTTATTTCTTTTACATATATATTGTTTTCTTCTGTAAGTATTTAGTCTTCAAACTTATTAGAATACTAACATGAGTTTTTAAAAAAAGTTTTTTCAAATTTTTCTGATCGATATTTACTTTAAATATCAATGGTAAATGGCGTCTGACATTTATTTATTAGTAAAATTGTCCATAATAAAAAAAATCTAAAAATTTTTGATACTTTTTATTTTTATAATATGAATTATGATGCCGAATTTTTACACATGAGATTAGAACCTTTTTTGTACTGGATTATTATAAAGTAGAGCTGTCATCCATATAAATGTTGGGCACTCCACTTCTTCATAAATGTTTATCGATTTCACTTCTAAATATTTATACCGTTTATCCTTTTTGTTATTTAAATATTCATTTTTTTCAACCTGAACAAACTACATTTACTTGCCTTTCCTTTAAATCACATTTCTGTTAAATTGAAAAAATATATATACTTTTCAAAATTATATATGTAACTGTTTTTATGAAATGGTGAATTTTTTTACTGCCTTTTTTTATTTTTTTTATTTAAGTGTAGAACTCTATTCAGTTGTTTGATATTGAATAAATTTTTGGATTACATCTCTGTTGAATATAGGACAATAATATAGCAAACGATAATGTACTTTAATAATGTACTTCAGTTACTCAAAATGAATGTTATTATTCAAAGTATAATTTATAATCAGCATTTGTTATCTAATCAAACTGAAAATTTTGATTTGACTAAAAATTTAATACTTGTATGAATATTCGCTATTATATATATATATATATATATATATATATATATATATATATATATATATATATATATATATATATATATATATATATATAATAAATCATATATAATTAATTTTATATTATTATTTTAAATCAAACTATAAAGATAATCACAATTTAATTTCGTTTTAGTCTTTATATTAATAATTGCTTTAAAAATTTTAGCATCATAATAATTCCAGTATATTTAATTAATATTCTGGTCATTGTTAATTTAATATTAACAATAATTAAATTAATATTCTATTACTTCAACAAATTAAAATTTATACTTAAATACTGTTAAATTAATTCTCTGCATCGCTGTATGTTTTCTTTTATAAAAATATGTCTTTCATTCCTGAACCTTCAGGAAATTGTTTTTCCTTTATTGTTTATTTCTTTTTTTTTTTTTTGAAAGTTTAAATAATTCTTTAGAGCCAGAAAGAAAATTCATATAAACAGTTCTAGTATAAATTTAATATTTAATTAATAATTAATCAAATTTTAAGAATATTTTCCTTTAGAAATACATTGTAATTTCTGTCTAATTAATAGTTAGAAAATAATGATGAAAAAATTTAGATTAATTAAAAATATAAAAAAAGATATTGTAAGAAAAGATATTGTACTGTTGTTGTAGAAATTTAATTTATAAAAATGTAAAATAAAAAATGATATCGAATTTTTGAATCAGATTTAACATAATAAGATTAAACATTCTAAAGCTTATATTTACGTTTCACTATTTTCCACCTTTTTTTATGCATTCCACAGCTGATTTTTCTCTCAAACTTTCTATGAAATATTTACTGTTATTGATAATTATTTTTCGAATATTTTCATAAGTTTATCAAAGTTTGCCTTCAAAAAGATAATAACTCGATTTAATTTTTTAGAATATATGTATATATATATATATATATATATATATATATATATATATATATATATATATATATATATATATATATATATATATAAAAGTATTAGAATCAAGTTAATAGGAAAAACAAAAATTCAAAAAAATTATAAAAAATATAAAAAAAGAATCCGGCCTGAAGACTTTTTCAAGGGTCACCCTCAGGCAGGGATTCAAAGAAAGGGATTTTTTCTGTGAGGAAATACAGACATTGTCTAATAATGATTCCTCGTGACCCGAAAATCCCCTGAAATTATGCTCAAGAGATATACCATTTTAACAGAAAGGAAATATAAAACAACAAATAAGAAGAAATTAACCACAACAAAGTAAAAATACAATAACAAAAATAACAATAAAAACAAAAAATAGCACTATAATTAAAAATTAAAAACGAAAAGGCCAGTACATACCATCAACAGTCAAGAAAACTTTAAACTATTGATTGTGATTCCCTGTTTTTAAAAAACTAGCGGTAAATTATGTAAACAGATGTAGGCTCCCAGCGCCATCTATTGAGTGATCCAATATGCAAGGAAAGTTCTATTTTTATTTAAGCCAAAAAATTAATCCCAAACCATACCTTGTTTAATTAAAAAATTGACATTACAGTAATTTCTAGGAAATTCATTTTTAATTAAATTTTTAAGGAGGTTGTTTGATGCTTCAATATAAGAATTTTTATTATTGCAAACCCTTTTGATCCTGTTAACTTGTGAGAAAATTAGATTTTTGAAAATTTTACAGTTTAGATTGGAATGGTAGTTACATAGTTTTGTTATTTTAAAGTTGAAATCATCCCTTTTATCGTATATACCAACTATTGTTTTATCATTAGCAATTTCGATTTTTAAATCCAGAAAGGTAGCCTCAAGTTGATTTTTATTTGTATCTTTTAGAATTAAATCTTTTGGATAGCAATTATTAATAATATTAGTATTGTCGAAGTTAATCAAAAATAGGTCATCAATATATCTCCACCCGTTTATTAAATTATATTTAATTATTTTTTTCTCATAGTAATGCAGGAAAATATTAGCTAAAGCACTTGAGAAAGCTGTTCCCATTGGAATGCCCTTGACTTGTTTAAAAAAATTAATACCATTAAACACGTAATTTTCAGTAATATTAAAATTACATAACTGAAGCCAGTTATTTTTAGGAATGATATTTTCATTTAAATATTCGTCATATATAAAAGTGCAGACCTTTATTAATTTTTCAATCTAAACTCTAAAAGTTTCAAAATAGAACTTTCCTTGCATATTGGATCACTCAATAGATGGCGCTGGGAGCCTACATCTGTTTACATAATTTACCGCTAGTTTTTTAAAAACAGGGAATCACAATCAATAGTTTAAAGTTTTCTTGACTGTTGATGGTATGTACTGGCCTTTTCGTTTTTAATTTTTAATTATAGTGCTATTTTTTGTTTTTATTGTTATTTTTGTTATTGTATTTTTACTTTGTTGTGGTTAATTTCTTATTTGTTGTTTTATATTTCCTTTCTGTTAAAATGGTATATCTCTTGAGCATAATTTCAGGGGATTTTCGGGTCACGAGGAATCATTATTAGACAATGTCTGTATTTCCTCACAGAAAAAATCCCTTTCTTTGAATCCCTGCCTGAGGGTGACCCTTGAAAAAGTCTTCAGGCCGGATTCTTTTTTTATATTTTTGATAATTTTTTTGGTTTAATTTTTTTGAATTTTTGTTTTTCCTATTAACTTGATTCTAATACTTTTGTATCAATTCATCTGTGTTTTAGAAGTAGCTGCAATTGCGCTCTCTAAATACTATGAAGTTCTTTTTTTTTGGTTTTAGTTTAAATAGGTTATAAATTTTAGTTGCGATTTCGAAACTGTTTTTGTTTCCGTTTTCATTTTAGTTTCGTTTTTCAAACTTTTTCTTACTTAAGATTGGTTATATATATATATATATATATATATATATATATATATATATAAAATAAAATTTATGTTTTACAATTTTTATATGTGTATTTCCATGTGGAAAATAATTAATAACATGTATATATTTTTAATCAGTTGCTGAAGATGAGACACAAAAGAAAAAAATCCAAGGTAGTTAAATTTAGACATCAACAACAGTAAATTATCAGTGTTTTCTCATTAATAAATTGCTTTGCTGACTATAACATGAAGAATAAAATTAAGGACAAAAGAGGGCGAGAAAGTTGAATTGTCGAAAGTTTCGTATGAGTTCACTGGTGTGGCGATAATTCTTTTTGAATTTCAATGGCAATTAGCATGATAAAATGCTTTTGTCGATAATGCCATTATCAATTCACTTATTTCATATGTAAATGAAGAATACATTTTGGATATAAAAAGTAATGAATTTGATCCAAAATTAGATATATATTTCCATTTTCAATAAAAACGCTGGAAACTAAATTTTATCATTGAATTTATTGTGCTTTCGGGCTAGGACGTAGTAGCGAAAGTATTTATTTTTTTGTTAACTTGCAAAACACGAAAAAATCTCGAGATTAATTTTTTTTAACGATAACAATTCTTACTGCTTGAGTATATCATATATGCGAAATTAAAAGAATTAAAGAATTACAAAAATCTAAAAGATTTCAAACAAAATTCTAAAATTCGGTTCCATGACGTAGAACATTAAGAGCGAAGAAAAAGTAAGAGATTAAAAATATGAAACATTGAATTATATGAACATTGAATTAATTATGAATTGAACTTTAGAAACACTGTGCAAGATGAAAATTACATCTCAGTTTATCCAGTCAGATTATGGTTAAGTTCGTAAGCTTTCACGAAATTAAGACAAAAAAATTTCAGTTGTTGTTTTTAAGTTGAAATTCAAATAACTTTATGGCAAAAAACGAAGATTCTACACTTGAGGGATTTTTACAAATTGATTTAAATACCATCCTTAATGCAAATTTATCTTTAAATGTAAATAAATATGCAGTACTATAATAATATAATCCAAAACATATACTTTACAAATACCTGAAAACTTTCCGATAAAGATTTAAACAATATCTTGGAAATATTCTTCAAAAATAATTTGGAATCTCTATTTTTCTCACACGGAACGATAAATTTTTTGAGCCTATCACGCTGTCATAATTAAGAATAAGTCATTTTCTTGTAAATATAATTAAGAAATACTTTGAAATGGTAAAAAACGGGTAAAAAAACGTGTAAAACGGGTAAAAAAACTTTTCTGCCTATTATGCTGGCTTCTCAAAGAAAAACTGCATGCATTTTTTTTCTGTAAAAATGAATCAGTCTTAGAAATATTTACCAGAAATACTTTGAAAAGAGTAATTTCTATTATATGGATAGAGAAAAAAAAATTCAGCTAATCATGCTGTATTGATAATGATTAAGTCAATATCTTCATATGATAAAGTTGATATCTTGGAAATATTTCCCAGAAATATTTTGGAAAGCCTGCATCCTTTTACATGGTACAAGAAAAAAAAAATTTCTGCTTATGATGCTATCTTGATAACGATTAAGTTAATACCTAGATATGATAAAGATCAAGTAAAAATCTTGATATGATAAATTCAATGTCTTGTAAATGTTTCCTAGAACTATAACTATTCAAGAACTATTTTTTCTCACACGGAATGGGACAAGAAAAAAAACTTTTCAGCTTATCATGCTTTCTTGATAAAGATTGATTTAGTATCTTGATATGATAAAGTAAGTATCTTGGAAATATTTCACAGATTTCTTTCTTTAGAAAGGTTGCATCTTCTCACACTAATGGAAAAAAATTTTGTAATCATGCTGTTTTGTCAAAGAAATATTGTATACATTTTTTTCTCTGTAGAAAAGAATAAATCTTAGAAACATTTACAAGAAATACTTTAAATAGCATAATTTCTTTTATACGGGATAAGGAAAAAGGATCCTTACAGCTTATGATGAGTCAGTATCTCCATATAATAAATATCTTGAAAATATTTCTCAGAAATGCTTCGGAAAGCCTGCATCTCCCTTCACATGTGACAAGGAAAAAAAATCTTTTCTTCTCATCATGCTGTCTTGATAAAGATTAATCAATATCTTAACATAATAAAGATTAAGTCAAAACGATATGATAAAGTCAATCTTTTGGAAACGTTTCTCAGAAATACTTTGAAGAACCTACATTTTCACGCATGGGAAAAGGAAAACTTCAACTTATCGGGTTGTCTCGTCAAAGAAAATCTGTATGCATTTTTTTCTTCTTTCTGTTGAAAGAAATCTTACATAGAATGAAAAGCATAATATCTCTTCATGGGAATAGGAATTTTTTTTTTTCAATTTATCATGCTGCTTTAATAACTACCAAGTCAATATTTTGACTTGATAAATATTAAGTGAATATCTTCACATATTGAAGTCAATATCACTTGGAATCACTTTTTAAATATTTTTTGGAAAGACTAGATCCTCTCACATGGGACAGGAAAAAATCTTTTCTACTTATCAAGTGACCTTACTTACCTACTTATCAAGCGATAATGATTTAGTCAATATCAAAACATGATAAAGATTAAGTCAATATCTTCATATGATGAAATCAATGTCTTGGAAATATTTCTCAGAAATACTTTGGAAAACTTAATTCTCTCACATGGGACAAGAAAAAAAAAACTTTACAGCTTATGCTGTTTTGTCAACAAAAAAACCCCGCCAAATTTCTGTTTTTGTTTAAGGGAATCAATCCATTTAATTTAAAAGAAAACGGTGAATAATATACTTTTCTAATAAATATTTTTTGTAATCCTTTGTAGAAAAATAAGATGAACAATTCTTTAATTAGAAAATAACTCTGTTTTGTTTTCAGTTAAAAGCACGAGACAAATGAATCAAAGTGTTATCTTAAATGAATTAGCAAACATGTTTCAAGCAAATGTTTCAAAATAAGGTTTGTAATATGATTAGAAGTATTCCACTGAGATATTCTCTTCCTACAATGAGTAAAGTAATTTATCTGAATTACTATCTTTAGAAATGTTTTTATATCGAAGAAAATTAGTTTCTGATAAAAGTAACGAAGTAGTTTGAAAGAGTTTAATCTTCATTCCAGAGTTTTAATTAATCTGTTTATTGTAATTTTGTGTAAATAAGTTTTATGTCATAGTTGCCACTGTTTGGGTGCTTGAAAATTTTGTTTAATTGCGGAGTTTGAATTGATTTGGTGCTTAGTTTAGTATTCGAATATTCTTTGAATTTAATATAGAAAGAGAATAATCTTGTTATTCAGGCCTGAATGGAATTGTGAATATTTTAGAATTATATTGAGTTATTTACATTTCTTCATGACACGACATTATACGTATTTTTAGATAATCAAGTATCAAATGCCATTCTTCTTTAAATAACTAATTTTATCTTTAGTTACTAATAAATCGCTTTTTTTTTGTTAAAGCGTCCTTTTGAATGATATAATAGGAAAAACATTCACTTCAAAATTCATACAAATTTATTCACATTTACTAACATTAAATAATTCACCACTTATTTTAGAAATACTTGCTGTTTTAAGATCTACATATTTAAGTTGAGATTAAGATAAAGGAACATTTCAGTCAATTATAAAGACTGCCAAGTTACGTATTCAGTCTTATTTTGTCAATGATTAAAGAAAATGAGATTTTAAAATCCAGCTATTGTATTGCTGAATTTTCGCGTATCTGTAATGTTCTAACCATTAACAAATCTATTTTATTATTTTTAAATGCAGGAGGAGATCTGTTGTCTTGAATTATCCAATTATGCATTTTTGTCTTAATATGCCTTTTACATACATCGAGACACTTGCAATCCAAAATTATTTTTTACATACAGAGAAAAATTAGAATAATGTCTTATTTTATTGATTGAAGTTATGTGTGACTGATCTTGGGTATTAAATTGTAGTCTCTTTTGAAGGCTTTTGTGATATTCAGTATGAAACTTATTGTGCTTGGTAATCCTGATTTCCTTTTGTAGTTTCTTTTGAACACTTTCGTGATATTTAATATGGAACTATCTGTGCTCAACCATAAATCTTGTCTTTCATCAAACTGTCTTTCCTAGGAGTCTAAGTAGCTTTCATAGTGATATCTGATTATCAGATGTTCCTAATCCTGAGTTGCTCTTGAAGTGTCTTTTGTAGGCTTTCGTGATATTTAATATCGGACTAACTGTGCTGTGCTATAGATCTCATCTTTTCTTAAACATTCTTTCCAGGAGTTGAAATAACTTTCAGTGTGATATCTGATTTCACAGAAAGTTATCTAATCCTGATTTCCTCTTGTAATGTCTTTCAAAGGCTTTCGTGATATTTAATATGGAACAAACTGTGCTATGCTACTGACTTCGTCTTACATTGAATTATCTTTTCTAAGAGTTTCAGTAGCTTTCAGCATGATATCTGTTTATCAGATATTCCTAACCCTGATTTGCTTAAAAGCAGTCTTTTCTTAGGGTTTAAGTGACGTTTAAAATATGACTAAGAACTGTACCACAGATTGTTTAAAGTGGTCTTTCTGGGGTATTACGTGACATTCAGTGATATATCTGACTACCCAATACCACTGATCTGACCCAATGATCAACAATCACCCAATGATATGATTATCCAATTTTTTTAAAGCAATTATCTTGAATTTTAGTTTATATGATATTTGATTAAAACCTTTCAAGTTAAAAAAATTTCTGAATTAAAGTTTAAAATCAAAATTCGAGCTCTATACAATGATTTAATAACTACATATTATCTGAGTAAATTCTTATATCATATTGCTGTAAATGATTTTTTACTTATCATTATTTTATATCATAATATTCTATAGCAGATTGAACTTGTATTTCTTTCATAGTATTTTCTTAGATTCAAAATTCATGATGGTTTTGTAGAATTTTCTAAAAGAAATGTTTTTCTACATATCACTATTTTATATCATAATATTCTATAGCAGATTGGACTTGCATTTCGTTCATGGTATTTTTCTCGATTCAAAATTCATGATGGATTTGTAGAATTTTCTACAAATTTTTTTGAAGATATCCCATATTGATATAAATGGTCTATTCTCATTTGAACCTACAATACATGCCAAACTGACAAAAAAATGATCGTATAGAAATCTTTTTATCCTTTCTAGGGAAAATATGCCTTTCAAGAGTTTCACATATTTCTGAATTTTTATTCGATATAGCATCAGCACTAGAATCTGTTTGAATTTCGCCTGGCGATAAATTTTACTTACCTTTGAAAAGACAAACTTTCCTATGTTATATCTTACTGCAAGAAAACGAGTCGAGATAAATACTAACTAAGCATTCCATTAGTTTTTTACTATTTTATAAATGTTCGAAAAAATATAATGAAGATTCAAAAACTTCTAATCCGAAACGCCGTGGCATGATTATACTTTACACTTCTTTCATCTATATTAACATTATTTTTAAAATATTATTCTGAATTATAGCAAAAATAATGTGTACACACAAGAAAATAAAATAAAGGAGATTTGAAGCTCGAATCAGAAATATAGCCGAATCATATTGTTTCAGACGATTCGTCAGTCTTTATATTCCTTTTTTAGAAATACTTTTAATTATTGAAAAAAAAATGGCATCCATATACACTAAAAAAACTGTGTTTAACATTGTCATATGCACGTGTGTATAAGTGTAGTAACTAAGACAGATATAAGTTTTTTTTGTAAAACATACTTAAAAGTATCTTTTAAAATTATTCCATTTTAAAATAGGGCAGGTATACATTAAGAAGATATTGTCATTACAGTTATGGTTATTAGCAACATTTATAATTAAAAAATATTTTAATTGAAGTAGAATCTAGGATATCCTGAGAATACGTTATATTTCCTGACTAGCAGACTTATTTGAAATTCGGCTGTGACCTGATTAATAATGTATGTTCCGACGTTTAATCTTTCTTAGTTAGACTAACTATAATATTCTGAAGCACAGTTAAGGTTATTTTTGAATGAACTACATCATTTTAAACCGTGATCAATTAATGCTGATGTCTCCTAAGCGGACAGGCCTCAAAACTTTCAAGTAATGAAGGTTTGTTGTGGTTTCGTATTCAACAAGTGAGTAGGAAAAGCGGATTTAATTTGGGGATCAGGGTGAATCTTGAGTGGAACCGGATGTCAAGCCTGCATTCTTCTATTTTCCTGTGCGAAAATTGGTTATTTTAGTTCACTCCAAAAGAAATATAATCTCACATGTTACATTTATTGAAGACTATTAAAATGTGGATTAAGAAAACAAGAAGGGAAATTATCTGTTTAAATATATAAGAAATATAAAAGTTTCATCCGAGAAACGCTTAAAAAGGAAAAAAAGTCAATAAAAACAGTTGAAGGTTAAAGTTTATCAAAAATCGTGACAATACCTGAAGGAAATTGTAATATTTTTATTGTATCTTAATTTTTATGTAATGAAGGCTTATAAATATTTTGGTTTCTTTTAATATTTATTGTGATTTTATATTCTTTTTATTAATACATTTTCCAACTTGTGTATCTCTATTGGGTTTCAAAATTCATTATTACAAAAATTCTATAAATCGATGGTTTTTAAATAGATTGCTAGAGTTTTTTACACCGGTATAACATCAATATTTCAGCAAATGTATTTAAAAACAATTACACGCGGAAATAATTTAAATATTGTGTTGTCGTCAGGAATATTGTACGAAATTAAAAAGTTCTGATACATTAAAGTGCGAGTGAAAAATGGATAAAATTATTTCATTTTCACAAGCATGAAATGTTTCATATTAAATAAAAAAAATTTGAAAACTATACTAAAATAATTACAACATTTTCAGAAATTTAAATTTTAGGATGAACAATAATTTTAGAATTAACGAACTTAAGTTTTGTATAAAGTAAGATTACATTTGTTCACAGATAGAATGGTTCGGTTCAAATTTAGGTAATGTTTTTTTTTTTCTCTATTTTTTACAAAGTGTTTGTACAAAATATTCTCAAATTTATCAAATATGCCTACTCTGTTTCGAATTTTGAAAGTAAAATCTCTTAGATATTTCTTAGATGAATATTGCTCATAATGAAACACATTAAAATCAGAGTGTGATACTTTAATTTGCTAATTTCATTTTGCAGTGCATCAAACGAAAAAGAGCTCGAAATTTTCTATGCAAAAATGTCATAAAAGCTTTTTTTTCATGTAATTAAAATATTTCTTCTGCCGGGAATGCGATCCAAACTTCAGAGTAGTGGGTGTTTATCTTAAATGAGATTTTTTTTGTGTGCAAATTCCCATCCTTTTTAATAAGGGGGCATACCGCATAACCTCTCAAGAACTATTCTAAATAAAAACTGCACCCAAGGAAGTACATCCGGGAAAAAAATAAGATTTTTTTCCTGGTCTGTTCTGGGAATCATGAACAAGCAATAAAAAAACTTAATAACTATTTTTTACAACTCAAAACTTGTAAAAAAAATGCTGCAATTATGTTGATCAAAAATAAAGCGATATTAAATAGTTGATGAAAACTCTGAAAGTTTCATTTCGGTATTTTTTTTCTTTTGTTTAAGTAGTATGCACAGAGAAAATGTGGTAACCCTAAAAGAAATTCGATGCTAAGATTTTCAAGAACTATGAAGTTATTAGACTTCCTTGAATCCAATAAAAACCATTAAAAAATATCTGTGTGCTTATCCATGTGTTATACAAAAATTCAAAGTTCTGTTAGTTAGACGGATGCAACTTAACATGTGATATTTACACTAAAATTGTAGATGTTAGATAGATGGATGTAACTTAACATGTGATATTTACACTAAAATTGTAGATGTTAGATAGATGGATGTAACTTAACATGTGATGCTTACACTAAAATTGTTGATGTGTCATAAATAACATAATAACATTTTAGCTAGGTGGATGCAACTTAACATGTGATATTTACACTAAAATTGTAGATGTGTCATAAATAATGGTGTTAGATAGATGGATGTAACTTAACATGTGATACTTACACAAAAATTGTAAATGTGTCATAAATAACATAATATCATGTTAGCTAGATGGATGCAACTTAACATGTGATATTTACACTAAAATTGTAGATGTGTCATAAATAATGGTGTTAGATAGATGGATGTAACTTAACATGTGATATTTACACTAAAATTGTTGATGCGTCATAAATAACATAATAACATGTTAGCTAGATGAATGCAATTAAACATGTGAAATTTGCACTAAAATTCTAAATGTGCCATAAATAACATAAAAACATGCTAGATAGATGAATGCAACTTAGTATGTGATATTTACACTAAAACTGCAGATGTGTCATAAATAATATATATTTTTCAATAATATATTTCCAATTTTTTTCTCATTGAATTTCTCCTCATAAATATTATAAACTTTAAATAGGTATTAAATAAATTTGCATTAATAATATACATTAAAATCTCATAATTCAAATTACTTGATATAAATGTACAATTTGATTAATTATTAAAATCTACTTTGCCCACGTGATATTAATAAGAAGAACGAAGAATTAAAAATTATGTCTGACAACACATGATGAGCAAAGAAATATTAAATAAATGAAGGAAGTTAATATTTGCACTGTTACAATTACAGCACTAAAATTCACACAATAAAATTCATTAACTAATTATTTTTATGTTTTTGTTCTTTGACATGAATGGCAACATGCTGGTGAATAAAAGCAATAATCATATTGTTCTTTTTAGTGTGGATTTATAATTCTGAAGAGGAAAAAAACCGATCTTGTATTAGACTAATTTTTTCTAAAATTTGAAATAGAATTGCAACTTTGACATAAAGACCATATGCTAATTTTTTTCAATCTAACTCGTCTCATTTTTGACATATTTTACTAATATTTACAAGCAGGGTTTGACACAAAATAAAATTTTTTGTCTCAAAATGGATATAATCTTTCAAAGACTCGATGTTCTTCAAAAATCATTTTTAATAACTGTAACAATCACTTTGTAATCTTCATGTGTCAGAAATTAATCTCACATACTTAGTAGGAACTTCAAATTTTTATTAATTATATTTGCCGACTATCTATTATTAAATGCTTACTAACTTATTATTGAAATACTTACTAATAAAATGAAATATATATGACAATGTTTAAGTATCCTTATAAATGCGTTTTTCCAAATTTGGTCTAGAAATATTCTGTCTCTAATCGATAGCAAAATCTTTGATTGTTTTAGCATATATTTGAACAATAAAAATCTTTTTTAGAAAATCGCATATATTTACTTGCATTATTTAGTAAAGAGTCTCACAAATTTTACTTTCTATAGAGGTTCTTGCAGAAAAGGTCCTTTTCATGAAAGCATTATAAAATAAAAATTTAAAATAGTTATGAACAAGCACATTTTAAATTCTTATTGTCTGAAACAGATTCAACAGTTTCTTTCGAATTTTAAAAATATTTCCCAGATATCAAAGAGGAGGATAAATTTTGTTTGAATGTATTAGAATAAAGTATCTTATATTTTATCTGTTTGATTTTTTTTATATATGTGTAAAACGAAATGCAAAGAAAGGTCTTTTATATTCACATATTCGTATTTTATTGTCCTATTTTTCATAGTTTTGTTTTCCATCAATTATTTGTTATTCGAAATTTTAATTTTAAGACTACGTTATTGTTAATTATTAATTTGTATTGTTTTCAAAAAATATTTTTTATTATTCATAAAGCAAAACAATAGAGGACAAAAGTTTTCTTTAATATAAAAAATTAGTTATAGAGTAAATCAGGAATATTGGCTGACTGTATTGGAAAAATAGGATTCTATTTTTACTGCTCATTGTGTTCGTAATTAATTTTTTTTTTTTTTACTTTTATATTAACTTTTCTTTATAAATTTGTCTCAAATATAAATATTATTTTTAATCTTTTCTGTAAGAGTTATTGTTTTGATAAGTGAATATTATCCACATTGTATTTATTATAATTCATCAATCTGTATAGTAAATTAATTTTTTTAACAATAGAAAGGATGAAAGAGATCATTGTATTACGTTTAAGTGAAATAAAGCTGAATTTTTAGTATTTTGCTGAGTTAAAAAAATGGCAATGTCTATCAATAATATAGGATGCTTCAGAAAAAAATTATTTAAGGATTTTAGCCATGAATTTTTTTTTAATTATTTGCAACATCAAGATAATAATAATTATAATAGTACTAAAATCGTATCTCATCGACTTTGAATGTTAGCACTAATTATCCTATCAACTTTGCTCTTATCGTTTGGCATATTGTCTTCTCTACCATTTTCGAAGAACAAAAACTATCTGTAAGAAATATACTGAAAATAATCATTGAAATCTCTATGGCAAATTCTATAATCTGTGGAAAAATAAGTTAATATACTTTCAATAAAATCTTTTATGTCCCGGTTTCCGTAGAATAAGATGTAAAATTGAGACACCTTTCCTTCAGCATATTTAACAAAATTTTCACCTAGCATGATTTAACAAACTTAGACTTTTTTCAAATGGCCTGAATTTTTTCTTTTGAATTGCTTTCTTTAAATGATGCCATTTTTCTATTTTTAAATATTTTCTACCATTTCAAATGATTATAATAAAAAAATTAATGACTCCTTTAAAGTAAAAATCGCATCAATTAGATAAAAATTAGAAATTTGTCCGCAGCAATTTTTGATTAAGTATAACTTAACTGTATCATTTCATGTCCGCGTGATATAATTGAAAGATTTTAGATTTGAACTATATGCATTTGTAGTATGCATATAGTTTTATGATGTCAAAACACAGTTTAAGATAAACTTTAGTATTAGATGACACATGCTGCACGTCGCGTGATGATAACATCAAGAGCAATGACTCATTTTTTATCAATCCTTCTATTTCTTGGCATGTTTATACCATGGCAATTTTGCAACACTATTTCTTTATACTTATAAACTAATTTTCCCGATTTTAACACAATTTTCCGCCTTGTTCATTTCAAGCAATTTCATGTAACGCGGAACGTTTTACATAAAAAAAGATTAAACTTTCAGGATACGATTGTGAAATATACATTTTGTTATATATATATTTTGGCTTTCCAGAGCTAATGAGTCCAAATTCTGCAGTTATCTTTGATTAAATCAATAATTAATTATCGAATATTTCGAATTACTGCTATAGTATTTGAACGAATTAAAATCATTAATTAACTACAAAAACACGAGAATTCATTATTAGTTAACACTGCTTAGCTGACTGAAAACATAAGTTTATTATAAGGTGAGTTATCTGGTTTTAGATAACGAAGAGAAATGAAGACAAATGTTTTCGCCAGGCTTGTTGAGCGAAGAGATAAAAATTAATGTCTGAAAATTTTCCGAAAGTGGAACCCATTCATCGCCATAGATCCTTTAGTCTTTACTTGTCAAATGCATAATAAGTATAAATGGTAATTTTTTTTAATGAACCGAGATTGTAAATTGACTCCAGACATGTCGAACAACATGTACGTAACTTTTAGCAGTACGTCTCTTTAATTCGATGAATCGATCGACATTATTCATGCTGTAATTTTTACTGCAATCATTTCAGCGGAGAAAAGTGAATCTATAGATAATAAAGATAAATTCATTCATTTTTACTTATTAATCTAGTGCTCGTTTTTACATTCGAAATCGCAAAAGTTTTTTTTTTAATTTTTGTCTGAGTAACTTTGTACTAACTAGTATTTTAACCCATATTTTATCTGTTTACTAAGTGGAGTTTGAAGTGTATGGTGAAAATATAGAAACAAAGCAACACATGGCACGAGAAAAATTATTATCTATATTTATTTGCGCATTTTTTAATTAATGTTGGCACCAAAATTATATTTAGTCTGCATTTGCTCTGTAAGTGATAATAAAGTAAGGTTACTTGTCAGTAGTAATGTCACGTGATAATAAATTAAGTAAAATAAATTAAATTAGGCAAATATTTATACGCTTTTAGTTTAACTTTTTTTTTCCTTTTTAGGGAAGTGGAATTTTTTAATCATTTTACCTGATGTAGTAAAGTTCTTAAAATGTGTACAGTAATAAATTTCTGATTTTATTAATATTTTCAGAATTTAATTGCCAGTAAACCGTTTGATTATTGATTTAAATTTTATTCCGTTTATAACGTGTGCCATTTTTTAATGCATTTTAGAAAATTAATTATTTAACTCCAAATAATTACAGTGATCAGTAATGAAATATATTGAAAATTTGAAAGTAGAATATAAAAAAACAATTTATATATATATATATATATATATATATATATATATATATATATATATATATATATATATATATATATATATATATATATATATAACAAAATGACACAGGATTCTTAAATATACATTATTAAATAAAACATAATAATATAAATAAATTCAATGGATTCAAGTTTTTTAACTTTTTAAACTAAGTAAACTTGTGTTGTTCAAAAAGAGGTAAAAGAATATTCTAATTTTATCACCTCATTTCCAAAGACTAATGGAATTTCGGCAATTACTAACTGCTGACATGTAATTTAGGTTAAGATAGAAAGCAATTACTATTCATTAATGACTTTAATTAATGTATGCGCGAAAACGTGTCAGTGTGATGGATCATTTGAGTATTAGAACATTTGTCATGTGATGGCATTATATTGATTTAAAGATCAGGGAAAGGCATTTAAATTATATAAGAATTTATAAGGATTGCAATTATAATGGTAACAGAAAATGAAAATTCTGGAAATATACAATAAAATATCTTTGATATAAAATTTCTCTGATGAAATTAAAATAAGAATATGATTCATTTGTTGATATAAACTTGTTAATTCACTGTTTGGCGTACTTTAGAGATTGAAGCATTTTGATAAAAATTTATATTGATTTTAGAGATGGAAGGTTGTGTTTAAATATCGTAAAAGCATTTAAAGAGAAAGGATTGTAATTAAAAAAACATTTCAAGCAGAAATTTTAGATTTTCGTGAATTTCATGTTTTATATCTTCCTGAATCCCAAACAACAATTTTTGGAACCATCCCTTCCTCAATTTGAAAAAGGATAATGAATTGTTATCTCATGATGACAGATAACTTTTCTTATAAAAGTTTTCGTAATTTCTTACAATTATGAATTGGAATGTAATTTTTAACTCTTTGATCACATTTTAACCTAAGAATGAAATATTCAATACAAAACTCTTATTTATTTACATATTCTTTTACCTCTTTCGTATTCTTTAACTTCTATCCTTGTAAAGCTGCAGTTGAAAATGGGGGAGAAGTGGCTGAATTCTTTTTTCCTTTTATTTCCATTCAAAAGGAATCCTAATCTCCACTCTTTTATGGACAGAAATTTTTTTTAATACATTAATTGAACCATTTATTTTCACTATAAAATTAAATATAATATTAGCATCATTACCATTCTTGTGTAAATAAATACATTGATTTTGTCCCATTGAATTTTGAAGAATTGCTTAATTGATTAATAAATTATGTATATTTTTTATTAATATAATTTATTAATGAAAAATCACTCAATTCTTTAATAAAATATCCATTTTATTTAATAATTTATCTATACTAAAAAGTATTTTTAGATTGAAATAAAAAATTTTCATTAAAATATAATACAATAAATGACTTTTAAATCATTTTAATTAAATCATAAGTTCTAAACTGAAATTATTAATTATATGTGTTTATTGCATTTTTTATATAGATATACAAAAATATCGATGAAAAAAATTTAAATTGTGCTATTCTAGGAATGAATAAAAAATGAAAAGAAAAATAATGCTTCTTGGAATCAAAATTTCAACTAAAGACTATAAAGGTCTCAAACTCCATAGCAAAAATTTTTAATTTGATAATATTTAGATTAAAAGTGTTATAAAAAATGACAACGTTGCCGGTTCAAAAATAATCATTTACTCTATATCAGGAGAACATGAAATAAATTGTAATAAAGAAGCTCTGTCATTTATTACACGCAATTTAGATAAAAGAGTTGAGTTAGCCTTTTCTGTTCTGTTCCACCCAAAAGTATTCTTTTATACGTTCATACTTTTCCTAGCTTGGAAAAAGTTGAAAATTAGTATAATTACTTGACCTCTATCAGTAAATTAAAAAGAAACCAAGCAAGATGAGAATTCCTTTAAAAAGACGGATTTCGTTAAAAAGACTTTTTAACATCATTCAAAAATGAATGAGGAAAAAAAAAAGATTGGTTTGAGCAAAAAATTATTTGAGGTTCATTCTTGTTCCAACAAAAAATAATCGTACTAAAGCTATTAATATATAAAGGTGAATTAAAATAAAAATATTTTATTTTTATTTTCAATATATGCAAAAATAATGTTAAAAAATGAAAAAAAATGCCACTGGAAAAAATATTTATTTTGACCAAATAAATATTTTAATTAAATCATTTCTTTTGATTTCCTTTGAGTAAATCTTATTACAGATATTTTTTAATTATAAGTTTGATTTTCTAATACGATATATCTCACTTCTTTGATCTAATGGATCTGAATCCATTAGATATTTTGAAAATATGTTAGGAAAGTAAATTAATTCTTGAAATTTGCTATTTTATTTCTTGTTTTAAATAACAAAAGCCAAAGCCGCCATTAGAATACTGAAACAAGATTCTTTGCTTTTCAGTCTTTCTGTTCAGTCTGTGATTCTTAATTTGTATATAATAATTTATTCAGCAAAAATATATTACAAACATTCAAAATCTTTATGAACAATTAAAACAATTTTTAATTAATACTTGAAATACTGAACCTGGAAAATCGTTACTATTTATTACGTTACTATATATCCTGCAAGAATGTAAAATTTTTATTTATATAAGGTGCCGTAAATGATTATCCTCCATGATATTCATGGCAACTTCAGATGGCTGATTCTTTATATAACCCAATAATTTTATAATTATAAATTTCCCAGTAAGTTGTTTTGATGCTGCATTCTACTTGTAGTTTCAAAACTTGATGTCCAGGTTGCAATGTTTCAGTTTCGAAACCCTATTCCACTTAAGAACTGTCTTGTAAATAGGTCTTGTAAATAAATCCTTCGGAGCCAAACGCTGGAAAGTTTGGAAAAGGGCCAACTATCTAGAGGTGTCGTCTTCGTCATCTGACTGCTGTACAAAATTACGAGATCTGTCCCAAAATATCCCCAGTGTGACATTAAAACGGGACGTTAGTAAAATTAATTGCTAGTTTTGTAGATATTGTGTTGTTGCGTGCGATTTGTTATGCTGCTATTAATGGAACAGTTCCACAAATTTATGAACTATTTTGTCTTCAATTGAATTCTCTGAAAAAGAGCACCTTTACTTTTATAGGATCATCTGTCTCGTTTGCAACTCAATGTTCGATTGTAAGATTATTTGTTTATGATATCTGAAGTGTCCTTAAAGTTCGCAAATGTTCCTTTGAAAGCATATGAATATTATTTTATTCAATAAAATCTAAATGTATTTTTTTGTTTATCTTTTGTAAAAAAATATAAAAAAAGTGAAGATCTCAGAAAGAAAATATATCACTTACAATGGCTGTATATTTGTTGTAGTGTTTTCTTGAATATTAAATAACCACCACGTTCACTTTCACATTAAAATTTAAAAATAAGCTTCTTTTTTATATTCCTTACCATCAACTAAAAAAAATCGTTTGCTGTTTTGTAAAACCGAAGCTCTAGAATCTTTTTTCTCTTTTTGAAATCATTCAAAAACTTTCACAATGCAATATTTAATACATGAAGGCGTATTAAGATATTCTTTCACAAACAAAAGCCAACATTTTTCAATATTTATTTTTGAAAACTTGGATGTAAATTTATTCAACACAGAGCAGCATTTGCGGAAGTTAAATGGAAGAAGTTGTTCTTTTGCGGTTACCATGGATACATGAGAAGTGTCACATCAGAAAGGAGCAAAGATAGGGTTTGATTTAATTCTTCACTCTAAACTGATACAAGGGAAAGGCTGCCTGTTTTTATTTCGAAAGTGCTTTTTTATGGAATACGCGGTATTTTTTGTATTTCTACAATTGAAAACTGACAGAATTTATTAAAAAGAAAACTTTGAAGAACTTAAAAAGTTTTTTCTGAAAAGCTGTCAAAGTTTTTACGACTTATTGATCATTGAAATAGATGAAATATGCAATAACATCAGATAAAAGAATTATAAAAAGAACTTTCTTGCGAATGTTGTATGTAATAAAGATATACCATGAATATACAGTGGCTCAAACAATTGAGAGTACACCTTACTTTTACTTAATAAACCTAAATTTCAATATTAATAACACATTACCGAGAAGTGCTAAATAGCTTTTATTTTTACTCATAACAAATGGTTTAATTTAAAGTAAAAACGAAGAAAAATCAACGAAAAAGTTCTAAATTGAAAAGTTTCAGAAGCATTTTAAATAAAAATACTGTACCATTGAGAGAAAACAGAGGTAATATTTGGAATGTCTTAGAAGCTTTTTCAACTCCTTAAAGTCAAATTTACAGCCAAATTTTTATTTTGAATTCATGTTTCCATTTATCAATTATCTGAAACATTTTCCTATTGGTCAGGTTGAAAACAATCTTCGCGAATAACTTCTTTTTCCTTGATAACAAAAATCTCAAATTTAGAGCGACATAGATACAACTCTTTTAAATTATAAAAATAATGTATGTTCTAAGGAACTCGCTGGTTTATATGATACATTTAAAATCCTCAAATGATAGCAAAGAAAAAAAATTATTATTATTAATTTTTTATTGAAAATTGCCTGTACGAATTATGAGGTTTAATATTTTTATTTTAATGAAGTATTATATGTCGATAAACATAGATCATATTACTATTATCACAAAATACAAGTATATTTGATACATATAATATACTTGTATCAAGTACTATCATGTACTGTCATATCAAGTACTATAATGTTACAGTTCTAGCTGTTTTTAAATTATATTTTATTTTAAAAAATTATGATTAATTATAACCAAAATGATAAACGTTTATATCAATTAAAATCATTGAATTTCTGCTTAAAAGAAAAATAAAATCTTTCTATATAATAGTCTAACAATCTATAATGGTTTATTAATTTGAAAATTGACCTATTGATTCGAAACTTAAGAAACTTGAATATTAATCTGAAATTATCTGCTGATCTGTGTTTTGAAAAGCAAACACAAGTATCTTAATGTTACAGAATAGAAATTCTAATGAATATTCTTTCATGAAAAGGCTTCATTATCTGTTTGACCCACTTGAAACGGGGGAAAAAGATTTTCATTTCTCATTAAAGCTTTAAGATGAAGGAACTCAGTTTTATGATACAGAATGCAGCTTTTAAAGAACTCCATAAAATATACTGAGACTCAGAGGTGTTATCACTCGTTCTCAAACAGGTAAAGAGCCTATAAATTCTTTGGGTAAGTATTTGCACTACGATCTCACCTCTTTGAGTTACTCTTATTACATGATTCAAAAAATACAATAGTTTGATGTTTTAGTGCCTCTCTTGGCTTTAACATACATTTTTTCCATCAAGGGTAAATAATTTTTTTTATAGATCCATTGAAATGGAAGGGTATTTTTGTTAATCTTATTATATTTCTATCATAACGCGAAAAGTTTATAGTGCTCTTTTTTCTATTTTTCTCGCAATTTATTTTGCTCTTCCATGAGGTTAAAGAATTTCAGAAATTATACAGCAGTTGGCCAAAGAATTTTTTTTCCCGCAAGTGTAAATAATTCTGTATGTGTCAGGTATGAAGGGAAAACTGAAGATGAACAAAACTATTATGAAAGTGGATATTTAATAAGCATTTTCCTCAAGAACTATGTTACTCGAAACTCTGTCTGTATTTATCATTTTTTAAGATATTTTTTTTTATTAGAAACATATTTAATCTGCTCAAGAGTTTTCATACTCATGCTCATGCTCATTTCATACTCATTTCAATGGGCTCATGAATTTTCAGTGTGCTCATGAATTCAAATGCTCCTGAATTTTTAATGTGCTCATGGATTTTCAATGTGCTCATGAATTCAAATGCTCATGGATTTTCAAAGTTCTCATGAATTTTTACTGTGCCCATGAATTCGAATGCTCATGAATTTTCAATGTGCCCATGAATTCAAATGCTCCTGAATTTTCAATGTGCTCATGAATTCAAATACTCATGAATTTTCTTCTAGCTCCGTTTGCAATTTTTAGTTGAACTCTGATCTACTTAGGATAGCTATAAAATTAATTTAATAAAATTATGTAAATTAAACCATGGTAAGTTCATTCTTAAATATTCTTTTATTTCTTGATTCCCTTTCCACTTTTTTATTTAATATGCCATGCTAATTTCATTTTAAAATGTTTTCTTTATTTCCTTATCCAATTTCCACTTATTTATTTTATTATAGATAACACGCGCTCTTGAAAACTGACGACTTTAGCATTTTCTCACGCTCCGAGCGAAGTGATAAAAATACCTAATGCTTTCAACATTTTTGAAAGATACCCAAAAATCACTTTCCTAAGTCTACACGTGTCAAAGAAATCCTTATCAAAATATCATAGTAAAAGCAGGGAAGGGAAAAATTTCTATCACATCGCTATTGTATCCCAATATAAAGAGACGTTAATTTTATCATGCTTTGTCCATGTGCAAAATTTATGCCATCCGTGGTGAAATAAGTCAGCCATCTGACCCTCCGACCCGCCACGAAGGCACACGGATTTAAACCATAAAACTGAATGACCGGAGCGCCGCAACAGCAACACTGGCGGGAACTGTCGTTGAGTCCTAAGGGCCATCACCGGCCACGGTACAACCCTCCCCGAAGGAAGTACGTCCCGTCATCGATGGGAGGAGTCAGATTCCCCACCTATTTGTGTACCCTCCAGGATGGCGAGATCCAAGCACCATGAAGGAAGCATCTCATCTTAATTTCGAGGTGCCCCCCGGGGGATCCCGTGGTGAAATAAATCATAATTGAAAATTCAAAAGTTTCTTCTTTACGGGCCATACATCTGTAAAATTAAGTTTACAAACACGCAAACGATTTTATTAGAGAGCTAAAAATGGAAAAGGATCAAAATTTATTTCTTTTTCCAAATTCTGATTTTTTTCCCACTTATTTTATCCAAAGTCTTGAAATGCGAGAAAAATTGTAAAAACTTTAGGCAATTATAAAATAATATAATCCAAGTGAAATGAAGTCTTATCACATCTATAATAAGATATTTCAATCAATTTTTTATAGAGTTTCATCCTTAGATTGGCATATATTGGAATTTCATACCTATAATTGCCAAGAACTATTTATGATTTTTTATTCCATTACGCACTGTTTTCTAGTTTTTAAACTTTTCCTACATTTTAGTCATTATAATTGGAGTTAAGAATCCGGAATTTAATCTTTGAATCCTCTTCAGTTTGATTTACATCGATTTAAACTTAAAAAATATAGAAGGATTTATTCTTTCGATAATTTAATCCAAAAACACAAATATTAACATTTAATATCCTACCGACAGAAGATTGTTTATTTAAATAAAATATTCGAGAATTTTATTAACATATACGAAACATAATTTTATTTATTCTTCCGATTATATAATAAAAATAAATTCATTATATTTGTTAAATTATACAGCTAAAATATTCTATATAAGGACGAAAAATCAATATCACCAGAAACAAAGAAATGCAAAAGGAAATCTTTGAAATAATGATATTAAATCAGTATTATGTTGTATCATTACTAAAAACTGAAAATTGTTATCTGTACTGATATTTTCATACGAATAACATTTGTTTTGTGAACTGATCAAAATAAAATATTTGGTAAATAAAAAAAACCTTCTGATGATAAAGGAAATATTCTGCGATTAATAGAATCACTTAATCACAGAAAGAAGATTTATTAATTAAATTCAGATTAATTTTGGACATAGGATTACGGTAGATGTTATTAATATGATTATGTGACACTATACATAATATTAAAACTGAGTTATGTTAATAGGAAAATAGTACAGTGGTATAACTATAAATTTAAAAAGTTCTGTAATCTAATATTTTTCAAAAATGATACCATTAATTTTATGGAATTTATGAAAGTGACACACTAACAATCTCAGTTTTACCAAGTAATGCATATAATGAAATAAATAAATAAATTATTTTTTTGAAATTGTTTGAGATCTGAGTTTAGTTGTCTGTGAACATAAATAAATCTTCGAGGAGCAGAAAATCATTTTTTAAAAATTTAATATAAGTAATAATAATGGCAATTTATATTTAGATAAAAAAAATGGAAAAAATAAATATATGAAACTGAAATAAGAATATTTTTAACGAATAATACAGAATTCCAAACGATTTTTTGATTTGCGTAGAAATTTATTTATCGTTGACTGAAACCTTGTCAGCTTGGAAATATAAAATTCTTCTTCTTAAACTCGGATTATAAATAAGAAGAAAAATTTTAAGCTCGCCAATAAATAAGTGGAATAGTTCCTTGAGTCTAAACAGTTGCCTTTTCAATAGGATGTATTCTTAGGAAATAAGTATCGAGATAACTAATCCAAAATAAATTATTCGTTAGTACAAGAATTTCTCTTAAAAAATTTTTTATTCTAAAAAATGTAGTGCTTGTACAAAAACAATTTCATTCAAAACTATTAATATAGTAGTTATTATTTTATGACGTGAGAATTTAAAAAAAAATCCATATGAGTAATTTGTGTAGAAATAGATCTCCATATCATAATTTCTTTTGTTATAAAATGTTGTGTTTATAAAGAAAACAACTTCTTAACTACCAATCCAGTAGTTTATTTTATAACGCTAGAAGAGTATAAAAACTCCTTGCTAATATAATAAGATACAGAAAAAAATTATCCTAATGGCTTTTTTATTTATATAAAAAGAATTTTATTTTTAACTGTAAATGTAGTAACTCATTTTATCAAGCGAGAAGTCTTAGAGAAATCCGTATAAATAATTTGCAAATATATTACTAGTTGTTAGTTAAGTATAATAACTTATTTGATAAATAAACCTAACTCTATTAGTATTCTTAAAAATATATCATTTTTCTTCTTATTCATGTCTTTCTTGTAATAAGTTTCATTTTCAATATGAACCATAACTGGAGGTAATGACACAGACTCATATATTTAAAAACATTTTCATATTTAAGAGACAAGCAACGTGGAAACTAATAAAAATAAGAAAGAATCATTAAACCGAAAGCATATTCACAGCAGCGATGGAGAAAAAAAGTCAAAATTTTGTATTTATCTCACTTAATGCTTTCAAAACACGGTTTAAAAAAAAAAACTCCCCTCCCTTATCCTTTCACTGATCCCAGCACCGACAGTTGAAGAATTCATTACAATTTTCGCAGGCGGGGGGTTCCAATCGTAATTGACTTTGCATGTTATCCGCGTAATAAAATAGTTCTCCCGCTGTTCATCGATTCATACACTACTAGCACACAAAAAGTATGTGAAAAGAATACAGAATCCTGGGCGCAGGATAAAAACAACGTATGCATTGACGATGGCGGGGTTTATAGTATAATGACTGCGGCAGTTTTTCAAGGAATTTCGTCGGCTAGGAAGGTTCTTTTTCTTTTGAATAATTGATCACTCGCAATTTCTTTAGTTTATGATTTATGTATCAAAATGTTATTAAAACACTTCTTGGAAAATTAAATAGCAGCACATCTAAAATCAGGGGTTAAGGCTTTAAAGTAAATAATTGCAACTGTGAATTAGTATTTTAATGTTCAATAAATAATGCTTGCACGTATTAGTGCTATAAAGATGATATTAAAATAAGATATTGGAGTTATTTTCTTTTTGTTTTGAGAGTTGAAAACTATTTTAAATTTGTTACAGAACAGTTCTTTGTAGTCTTTCAAATACCATTACATTCTAATTTGTATTAGCTTACTCTTTACTTTTAGAATAACTCTTTTTTTTACTGTTTAATATATAAATAAGTAATTTAGAACTTCAACAGTTAGTAATTATCTGAAAGGTTTATGAGTTCAGGCATTTTTCAATCATTTCATTTTTATTTCAGTCTGACTTTTCTTTGCATTTTTTAAAATTTATTTGTAGTACTGAATATATTAAAATTTAAAAAGACTCTATAACAGTTTTTTATATTTTATGGTGATCAGATTCTTCTGCTTTCTTTATATAAGTGGAAAAATAAAGATTAAAAAAATTAGTACGAGAGTATTATTTTTGATTTTAAATGTTTATTATTAAGAAAGTTTTGCCTTAGAATAATTTGAAATACTATTTATCACAGTTTTTAAGCTTACTATAATTCTTTAATTTATCATTTTTTAATTTTTTATATTCTTTATTCCTTAATAATTATATTTTTCGTTAAATTATATAATCATAATTTGATAAAAAATCTTAATAAATTCAACTCTTTTTTCAAAAATTTTTATAAGAAAAAACTTTGAAAATAATATTCATATTTTACAGATTAAACAAGATGATGAAAAGTTATTTTCAATTAAGGATGTGACAATATACATAAACATGGTAGATTTTTTTCTTGATAAAAAAATCACAAATTATTTTGAATTCATAAATCCATGTTCTAAAGTAATTAATGTATCAGTAAAATTCTATTTATGTAAAGTTAATTACAAACAACAAAAAAATTTGAAAAGTTTTACTAAGTTTAATAACAAATCTGGTTAAATAAAACTGCAAGATTAACGGAGTTAAAAGCGATGATAAATGATTAGAAACCTTCATAAGTTCCATTATTCAAACATTTTGATAATAATAATCATTGAAAATAATATTCATATTTTAAAGATTAAACAAGAAGATAAAAAGTTATTTGCAATTAAGTATGTGACAAAATACATAAATAAGACAGAATTTTTTTGATAAAAAAAATCTCAAATTATTTTGAAATAGTAAATTTGCGTTAGAAAATAATTTTTAAAAAAAGTTATTAATAAAATTCTATTTATGTAAAAATGGTTTCAAACAGCATAAAAGTTTAAATATATAACTTAGTTTAATAGCAAAACTGGTTAAATAAAACTGCAAGATTAACGGAGTGATGAATGCGATGATAAATGAACCAGTACAAAATAGTCGTATCTGAATTCATTTTAAGACAATTATTAGAATTAAGTAATAATTACGTTGCCCTTGAACTAAATTTGCTTTCCAACTTTACTCATTATTACATTAACATGTTCAAAGCGCTTACGCAACATTTGACTCAATTATCACTAACTAGTCTTAAAACTTTCTAATTTAGAAATCACTTCAAAATTGAGCTATAACGTGTTCTTCTTCTATAAATTCTCAATTTCTGAGTGCAGTCGCTAATTATTAACAAACCCATCTTTGATGTTTGAGTGCGTAAAGCTAAGGGCTTTACCAATGACCAGCCTTTTGCTCATACCGTTTCCGACTGACCTAATGATGGAAATGACCAGATTCCGCCTCCCTCAACTTGGTTAATTCGAAATTGGATATTGGAATTTAAGAGGAACAGCTTCATTGCTGATTCATAAAGCGCCGTATAAATAACCTATGTTTAATTTTCAGCTATGAAGTTAGCGGATAAATTTAATTGAGTTACAACTTTACGAATTTCTTCATTTTTTGAGTATTACGCAAATAATTATTACATGATGGTTGCAAATCTATCCTGTTTTAAGAGCTATCAATATTATTCTAATTATAATTAAAATAAGAAATTAAAGATCAATTGTAAAAATGTTTGCCCTGAATTTGTATTTTATTGATTTTTTTTTATATTCACTTTAGAGTAGTTTGTTTTTCTAAAAATATAAAATTTGGATAAGGAAAAGAAGTTTTTTTTTCAGAAATTAATTATATACTCTAAAGAATTATAGACTAATTAATTATAGAGTCTAAAGAAAATACAAGAATGTGTAAGTGCTTTCGATAATTCTTTCGGAATATTCCGTTAACAATTTGGAGACTATGAAATAAGGATACAAAATAACATTGCAGCGTTTATTTAATAAAAGTTTTATTAATTACAAATATTATTAATTGCAACGTTTTTATTAAAAATATATTAAAATAACTCCAGTATAGAATTTTTTCACATTGAGATAAAATCGAATATTTCCTAGAAATAAAAAAAGATGATTTTTATTCTTAGCACAATGTTTTTTAATGTAAACACAAAATTCAACTTCATAATTTATGCAAACGATCTTAACAGGTTATTTTTACCATTTGTTATTCTAGGATTTTAAGCTTATGAAAAATTTATTCTAACTAAATATGAAAATCTTAGATATATTTTACAAAGAATGGAATAAAGTTACATGATTAAAAAATAAAATTTGGCAACAGAAAAATATAGAGAAATCTTAGGGCATAAAAGATTTGTTCAGACATAAAATAATACTATGTTTATAGATGTTAATTCCAACCTATTTCTCCAAGATTCTTTTGAAACATGTAGCATTTGAAAACTGTAACAGCTTAAATATTTAAAAATCATAAATGTTTAATTTCTGTTAATATTCTACTGTCGGAAAAAACATCACTTCTCTGTTTTCACGACGTAGCAGTTGAAGATATAAAAAAGTATGTGAAATATTTCTTTTCGGTTGATATAGAAAGAACTAAATATCTTTAAAAACGCTTTGAATAAACATATTATAATGTAAACATACCAAATATTTTTTTGGATTTGGAATCTATTTGACGAATCAGTAGAGAATTTTGGCTGGTTTTGAATTAATAGAAAGATGCATTAAATTAAATAAAGCAATTCAAAAGACAATAATTTATTAATAGAATTTTTATTCTATTCTTTAATTTTTAATTTATTCTATTCGTTAGTCTCTAATTTACTCTACACTAAAATCTTTAATTTACAGTTTATTGGTATGAAATATTGTGGAATTTTGAAACTAATTTTATATCACACGATTCATATGAATTTAAAATTTAATTTGCTTAAGCGATAAATTCGTGATTTAGTTCCGAAAATATTAAGATAGACAGTAATGATTATAACAGACCAACATTCAAAATTTCAAGAAGCATCAGGAAATAAATTTAAATTTGATTTCAAAATTCCATTTTGCAAATATGAAATCAATCAAGTTAAATAGAAATATGCAAAGAATAATGGAACATTACTCTGTTTTTATTTTATAAATACGATACAAGTCAAGTTAAATAGAAGTGCACAAAGAATAAGATAATATTGCACTTTTTCAGTTTTATAAATATGAAACAAATCAAGTTAAATAAAAGTGTACTAAGAATAATGCAATATTACACTGGTTTTATTTTTATAAATACGAAACAAATCAAGTTAAATAAAAGTTTAGAAAGAGTAATGGAATATTACACGAATTTCCACAATTACAATTTTTAATTAGGCATAAATATAAATGGAATTTCTTTGAAAATATTCCTAAAAACAGTAAAAAAGGAAATTTTAATTATGTAAAGCAATAATAAATGGATTTTGTTATGATTTCATTATATTTTTATTTATCATTATCTTTAAGTAGGTTTTTGGAAATCGCTAAAAAAAAGTTCTAAAACAATATTTCATCTGATTTTGGTGAAACCGTTTTGAAATTATAGTTAAAATATCTACTAAATAACAGTTATATAATTTTTTCTTAGTTTTTATATTTGAAAATATACAGTGCTCATTTTCATGAATGTTTCCCACAGTTAAGGACACTAAGTTTAATTTAATTCTTTGTAACAGTTTGAATCTGTGATATTGGTTTTTGTTCTAAAAGTAAATTACTTAATTTTCCTTTAAAAGGGCTTAATTTTATTTAGCCCACTTTTTAATATGATAATGTTTTTAAGCTGGCATACTTCCAGCAAATTACGTCAGGCATGATGACAAATTCTTTCTAAACACTCCACAGGAGGACTATGGGTTTCAAACAAGCACAGCGTTACTTCTTATGTAGCAATGGCTAATTAATGTCAAAATGTTTTTTTTTAGATTCTTATCTAATTTAGAAATAGAATTAAAAATGCAGACAATAAAGAAAATATTTTTTATATGATAATAACTTTAGACTAAAAAATTTTTTTGAAAATTGCTTAATGTGAAAATATCAGCCTACAGAATGTAACGGCTGATGCAATCAAGCCAAATGAAGGCAAAGTAGACAAATCAAGTTTAATTGCTTGTAATGCTGTACTGTATCGAACTGGAGGCTTGAATTTATTTTAATTATTTATTCCTTACTTTTCCGTCTTATTTTAAAGTCTACATTCAACATACTAATTTCAGCACAACATTTTTCACACATTTTTCAAAATTTATATCGTCTGTATCATTATATCGTCCTGCATTGGCTTTCTATATATCCTGTATATTTGACCAATTGCAATTTTTGTTTTGTTGCTTCGATACATCTCTTCATAATACGTTCTATATAATCTAGCGGAAGTTTAAACGATTTATTTAAATATTCGTTGCAACTGAGTCAGTCTTATATGTAAATCGAGTAATGATCAGAAGTAGCTGCTGCGAATTTCGAATGTGTGAATTAGTCTGTGAAATACTTTCGTTTCATGGGAAATTCTGCACTTACTTAACTCGTTATTTGTTCGACGTAAGTCAATCCGTTGATCTTTAATTCAGTACTCAATATAACATTGTGCCAAATTTAAAGTACTCTGAGTGAAATGTCTGCATTTTGACTATCTGAAATAAAAAATATGCGAAATTAAGTTTTGAGTTTGAAAGACATACAGTGAAAGCTTTCATGGGCAAAAAACTTATTTCCGGTGTTTCTCTGATTCTGCGCATTTTAAACATCCTTGAATAGTGAAAACATATTTTTGAAACTGTATTTATACGTCCAACTATCTTTCATGACTAAACAAATGTGGCTATTTAATAACTGACAAATATAGATAATGAAATATGTCATACATAGTATTAATATCAAGTATGTAAATCGATTCCAAATTGTGAAACTAATACACTTTCACACTTTTAGGAGCTTTATTTTTATGAGCTTAGTACTTTAAGGAGTAGCAAAATAAATAAAAAGAGTCATGTTCGCAAACTCATTTCGAATAACACTGAAAGAAAATATTTTATACATTTTTTTTATTTATTGCTTTTAATAACTTTCCCATTACCGCTACTTCAAATGAAGATATTGCACGCATTTCTGCTTTTTTAATTGCATTTGTGCTGTTATTTCGTCCAATGCAAAACATTTAATATATTTATGAACTTGCGAGTTTTATGGCTACTAAAAAATAAATTATTGAAGAAAAAATGTAAAAAAGCAACATAAAAAGAAAGATTATCAGACTGGTCTCTTTGAATATATAATAGTATTTTATTTTCAGATGGCATAGAAATTATTTTTCTTTAAACAAAAACTTCCGTATTTATTTGGAGAAAAATTCCATTCATAAAATTAAAAAGAACCAGTGGCAAAAAGTTTATTTTAGATAATTAAAAGTATTTGTAAGAGTTCATTAGAAAATAGGAATATAGATATCACTTAAAAGAAATTTTTTTTTTTTCTACCACGAATGAAAAGTGAAATTTCTCCATAAAAAAATTCGAAATAAGAATTTTCAACATTCTTTATTTTTAAAATTATTACTAAATGCCAAATTCTTGCATGCATTCTATACAGAATACTGAATGATCAAGTATTCTATACAGAATACTGAATGATCAAGTATTCTATACAGAATACTGAATGATCAAGTATTCTATACAGAATACTGAATGATCAAGTATTCTATACAGAAGGTTTCAGAATTCAACCAACAGGTATTAATAAGGAAGGGGTGGGGGTATAGGAAACACAAAAGCAAAATATCATGATCAGATGTGAACGAATAGCTAATAACGTCAAATGAAAGAACATGAGGGTGTCGCAGTTTAACACTTGGAACTGCATTTAACTCAAGTCATTTAAATTTTGCTTACTATGGAGAATATGCAATAGTTAAAGAATTTTCAAATATCGAACAGTCCTCATACTAAAAATTTCTAATGCTGTTCAAACTCTTTTTAAAAAAATGAAAAATTTACAAAATGTTTAACAATCCATACGCGTTCGGAAAATATGTATAAATGAGAGAGTTGAGCAATTTTTATATATCTGGGCTTGAACATGTACAGCCTAAGAGTAAATCATCGCCAGGTGAAGATTGTTTATATTTTACTGTCTTGTTGTTTCTGCAGACTCTATCTAATCAGGGTAATATATGTTTCATTCATTTATGTGTCTTCCTCCCAAGCATATGGCTGTGAAATGGATTTTCGATCGCTTTGCTTATCGAACTTTTAAGATCACTCATAGTATTCCCGATTTTAATATCATTTTAAAGTTTACAAATAAGCAAAATATTCATAAATATTATAAAAGCGTAATATTTGTGAATTATTATGCCCTTATGAATTATTATGTTCTTTCAGATTTCAATTTGTAAATAAAAACGAATCAAGCTGTTTTTAAATTCTTTGCATATTTTTATATTTGTAATGATTGAATTTTCAATCGATTTCTCGCTCTCCGCCTCATGCACTAGAATAATGAAATTTTATGGTTATTGGTTCCCAATGAAAATAAAATTTTTAAATATTTTTGTAGCTTTTATCTATTAATTAATATATTAATTAAACTAAAAAAAATCAAAGATGTGGCACCGTCTAAATATTAACTTGAGAATTATTAATTTTTAGATACCACAGTATTTGTAACATAAATTCATGAAATATTCTAGGATTACAGGATTAAACTAAAAAGTAGAAAATGATTTTGTGTATAAAAAGAAGTTTACTTGTATGATAAAAAGTAGAGAAATCAAAGAAGATTTGGAAGAAACTAAAACGCAATTAAATCATAAAAATATTCACGAATATTCATTGGCAATAGAAATATATGAGTAATATTAGTACAAATTTAATGAAGAGAATTTCTATCAGAATTTCATGCTCTTAATAGTTTTGTTTTGACATTCCGTATAATTTTATAATAAAATTAATTAAAGCGGAAAATTAAGATTATTATCAAAATAGAGGAATTCAAAAATATTTTTAGAATAGAGATGCAAAGTAGAACATTCGCTGTCTTCATGTGAAAAATTAAATATTTATTCAAATATCAATAATATTAATAGAATTTAATTTACTTTTCGATGAAAATTATATATTATTAATTAGAATAATCATATAATCACATAAGCAGAAAAGTAACGTCAATTTAGCGTAATAATTTGAATCCGACAATACAATGGAAGCGTGGCTTCGTTCGATTTTTGGACAAAGCTTAGGTGCTTTTTTTTGTCACATCTTCAGAAATAACGATGAAGCATTAGAAAATAACAAATACAAAATGCTATTAGTGCGATATTTGTTTCCACTTCAGGCTTCTAATAAAATTATTATTTTTCTTCTTTATTAAACTATTAAAAAACATTTTTTTACATTTATTTATTTAACTATTATCAATAAAAACCTCTTCAGAACTATTTCATAAGTTATGAAATAATATATCTTTAATAATTTCTGGAATTTTGAGAATTCAAAAGCGATTAAACGATTTTAAATTATAAAATTATTTATCTGCAGTTTAGAAGAATTTTACTGAAAAAGAAAACTTGCACCTAAAAAAACTTTACTACTAAGTACTTAAAAACCATAAAAATGTTCTTTTACAAAAAATTCGTTGAAAATAGTGTTAAAAGAAATGATTTAATGGATATTTCACAACGAGCAATCAATGATTCACGTCAATTTTCCGATAATAGGTGGAAATTCGAAACAAAAACGATCAACTGTTGAACTCGCAGAAAAGATTAATCCTTCTAATGATGTCGAAAAACGTTTGTTATCTGATCATTTCTTTTGAAAAAATTTATTGCTTCTGTGATCGAATTTCTTTTTTTTTCCCACCAAAATGTGAAAGAACATTTAATGGTTTGTTTAAGGACAAAGAAAAAAATTAGGCTATTTTTTTTTTCTTTTACTTAAAAAGTAATATTAAAGAGAGGAATTGTTTTGATGGATTTATGAAAATGGTTACTTTTTATAATTATAACCACAATTATTTTATTTAAAAAAGAATTTAAATTCATTTGTGAGAGCATATAATAACAAAGAACATATACCTAACTAAGAGTTATTTTCTCGTTTTTTAAAAAATTCCATTAGCATTATTTTATTTTTTATCAATATTTTGGAAATTAAATTAAAATAACAATAAATAAGACTTAAATGTGAAGCTTTTAGATTTGCGATTTAGGATTATAATTATGATGCAACAAAATATGTTTTCTTTGATTAATTTTGCAAAAAATTTGCAAATAATTGAAACTCAGGCATAATATAAAATGAAAATAATTAAAATAAAAAGTTCATGATTACATATTTATTTGCGTCTAGCAAGAAGAAATAATCTTTTTCAAATCAAAACTATGTAAAACATAAATCATAGGAGTTTGAAGCACTGATAGAAATGCTCTAAATAAACTGGAATTTTGATCTAATTTATTGAATTTATTCGTTTTAATTTTTAATAAATATTTTAAAATTACTTTTTATCATTGAGACTTGAGACATTCATCATTGAGGATTATTTTGCTTATAGCCTTGTTTTAAAGGCTCAATGTTTTCAATGTGCTTCACATGCTTTTACAACTTTTTTAAAATCTCCTTATTTTGAGGAAACTTATTGTTTTATAATTTATAGTTTCTAATAAAAGAAATTTTTCAAAAAAGTTTTTAATTTATTAATTTTTGCCTTTTCATCTTTATTTCATTTTATAGTTTATTATTTAAATTGTTATGAAATCAATTATTTTCAAATATAGCACCGTATAAATTTTTTTCATTCCGACAGAATTCAAATATGTATCAAATGAAATTTTTTAACACGCGAAAAAAACATCGAAAGTTTTCTTCGAAAAAAAATTCATCGAACTTAACGAAAGTCTGAAAAAAATTTCTTCTATCAGAAATAATTGCAATACAACAAATAGTCGATGGATGATTCAACTTAGGAAAATAATATTTAATAAAGTTCCTCTTTCAATATATATTATCAGATGTTGCCATTTACTTACTTTAAGGCAGCAAAAGAAGTGCTAGTCTTCTGTTAAAATTTTTAATAGATAATATCTAAATACGTAAGAATTCATTTACTAACAGTAGTCATCTAGCGCTTTCTATAAAAAAATGATTTCATAAATAACATTACATATCTGAATTCATTATTTTATGACCTAAATATTTAATAAAATTTGGGCTACGTAGTTACTCTTAATTGGAGAAGCTCCTTAAATAAAGTAAAAAAAAAAAATAGATTTCAACATTTTTAAGTCAAAAAATAGATTGCTAAAAATTAATGAAATTAGAATTAGTTAATACATTCGTTTTAAGTCGTATGTAGAATTCTTGACTCATAAACATAGTAAAAAATAATTTTGCGCACAAAACTCACTGAGTTATGAAATTTTAAATTATTCTAGTTAATCTATATCCACTGTGAGAAAGCAGGTCTTATAGTTGGAGGATCAATCTTGCATTAGTTATTGAAATGACCTAAAACTGCTTAAAATTATGAAATTCAGAGTTTATAACTCGGCTAATTGTCGTAGCAGAAGAATACGATCTTCTGTTTAAAATTAGAAGAATGGCAAGTTAATTTAAATAAATATGTTTAATAAAATCGGGAATGTATATAAAAACATATTTTTGTATATTTTTTTTCGAAATTGTAACAGTTGAGAAATTAATTATTGTACTATGTTTCGTATAAACCTCAGATCAGAAGTATGACAATTTTAAAGATTCCTAATTCATTTTTAAATAACTGAAAACTGATGAATCATCGCATTATTTATTTAATTGTTCATTTAACAAAACAAACTTTTAAAATATGTATTGTAATCTACAATGAAAATTTAAAAAATTATAATAAAAGCATTTTGAAGGAAGACAGAGAAAACTTAAAGGATAAAAGTCACGAAAATGCTCTAAAGGAATAATTAGTCAATATCTACGAACATCTGAGAATTTATGTGCTTTTAAAGCTCAATTACGTACTTAAAGCACAGCCCTTTCTCGTAAGTACTATAAAATGTTAAAATATGCAATATATTTTCTATTCAGTCAATCCGATAAGCTTCCTTCTTTTTAAAGAATAAATTTAATTAGTCAGAATTTATTATTAATTAGTTTTATCTTTCATAAATTTAGATCACGATTAATCTGAATATTTATACAAATGTTATTACAACTCATAGAAAGGCGTTAAAGGAGTATATTAAGGATATTGTTGTTCCATTGGAACTGATCCGAGTTCGAGTATTCTAAGTAAAGTTTAATTGCGTTAGAAGGAATTAGTAGGCATTCGAATGTAGATCAAAGGGCTTGACGATGGCGGAGATTTCTCCTGAAGAATTAAATGGATTTAAATTATTTGACATTTATCAAAGGAACGATTGAATGCGCTGATTTGTTTCTAGAGAAATGGTTGAATATCGTCACTAGAGTTCTTCGAAAATATTTCTGGTGAAATTTGTACTTCTCTTTGGAAAATTTGAGGATTAAAGTTATCGATTGTTTTCATACTTTTAGAAATATACTAAAATGAATTTAAAAAAGAAAAACTCTTGGAAACAATTTTATTTAAGTGCTAAAAAGTACATATTTTTTATTTAAACCGTTTTATACATTTTAATTTCTAATTTATCACTCATTTAAAGAAATAATCGAGGTGCATTAAATGAAACTTTCTTCAAAAATTCACTTCAAATAGACGTTACTCATAGAAGTTAACTATTAAATTGATTTGTCCAAATAACAGATAACTATTTCTTGGAGAAATCAAAGTGGTATATTTTTAACAAGGACGCACTAATGAACAAGATTTCAACACTCCAGCAGATATCAGGTCATGAATCAAAAACTGATCGCAAATTTCTCTCTTCACAATCATGAATGGAATCGAATTAAACAGAAATGAGTAATTAATAAATCCAATTTTGTGTCTTATATTCCAAATTTATAATTAATATTCAATAAATGAAATAAAAATTTCATTTGAAAAAATAAGAACAAAAACATTTAATGGAACAATATAATTTTATTTATCCTAAAATTTAAAAGTGATAAAATTTTAAAATTTAAATTTTTTTTTTATTATTTTGTTTATTTAATACTAAAAAAAAATTGATTTTGTTTGCTTGAAAAGGAACAAAAAGGCGAAAAAAACTTGAAAATCTTCATCATTTTTATAAATTTGTCGTTCTTGATGAATCAATTAGAATAATGAGAAAGTGATGTAAATTTTAGAGTTCTCTTTGGAATTCTAAAATATTTGTCAATTTGAAGTTTAATATTTAATTATTATTATATTTATAAAGTTAAATCAATAATTTTCAAAAAAAAATACTATGCAAATTACTCACAAAATATCAATACATATTTAAATACATCAATGCATTTCATGTTTTCTCTATTTTATTAACTAATTTAGCTGTATTACACAATCACATTTTTATATCTTTTAAGTATCGCATAAATTTATTTGAATAAGAACCAAATTTATTATATGAAAAATTTAATACCCGTCTTATCTATAACTATCATATATCTCCCTCATTATTAAGCAAACTGATTTCATATATGAGGAAAACGTGAACTTCCTAATCAAAACTAAAGTCCTCAGCATGACGCGGAGGATTTCGGGAGGATTATTAATTTAACGAGGAAAGCTCTTTACTCTTGAATGAGTTGGTGGCTCTTGAAAAGCATTTACCAGAAGCTGTCATCACTGCCGTAAGATTATCCTAAATTGTTCATGAACCTAATATTCGTTCTCAACAAACTTTTAGCGAATGCATATACTTCGAATAAACATTCAAAGCGCTTTAAAATGGACTTGATGAAAATTCGTTTTCTAAGTTCTGAATAGATTTGTTAATGTTTGTTTTTACGTATTCGGATTTTTTAATAATTGTGAGCTGTAATAAGACAACTTTTGATGTTTTAATCTCAAAATATAATGAACTTCTTATAATATTCACGAACCTGATATTTATTTCTATATGCTTCTGGAAATGTATTAATTTTAAATATAATCTTTCACACAGTTGAAAAAGGAAAAAAAAATATTTGTTAAATTATAAATATATTTGATTTTTATTCATTAATTACATTGCATCAATCTATTTATGCAATTACACTAATGTTGTGAATTATTAAAATGAATTTAAGTGAATTGTTTATGAGCTTGAATTCAGATTATTGAAAAAAATTATTATAAAAAGAATTAATAGCAAAATATTTGCATTCAAAATGATGGAAATCAACCATTATTTCAATCTAAGCAACTTTTATAAAAAATAATGATAAGGAATTAATATTTTAATCAAAATGATTAGCTTGAAAAATAATGCTAATCTCATATTATTTTAAACTAAATGATTTGTATAAAATGTAATGTAATAATTTATTATTTTAATTCAAAACTGCTTTATCATATTTTTATTCCCCCCCCCCTTTTGGACACATTAAGAAATATTATTATTATTAAATTTTAATACTAATTACTTGCGAAAAATTTTACTAAAAAAAAGCGTTTTTAGGCAACTTTTTTGTCGAACAATATGATATTTGACTATGTCTCAAAAAATGTGCAAAGTTTTATTTCTCTTTATATTTTGTGTTAAATATAAAAAGTATTGAACGGTTCATAAGGAAATTATTTATGAAAGGTTTATAATGGAATTAGGATTTAATTTACATCTTTGAAAAATCATTTGTTTTGAAATTATTATTATCTTTATTTTATATAAAATCCATTTCATATTATAATATAAATAATCTTTATCCGCAAACGATAGGAAATTTTAAACTAATATTTTACTTCCAAATATTTTACATACTATTGATAAAATCAAGTAAAATATGAATATTTTTATGCGAAAACCATCCACTTTCACATAAAAATTTGAAAAATTTCCATTCCTTATAGAATTTTTGACTACAATGTTTAAAATTTGAATAGAAGATTCAGTTTTGAAAAAATATAAATAAAAAAACAACGAAGATCCTTAGTTAATCTACTTATTTTCAAAGAATGCGACTCAGTCAATATTATGAGTAACTTTATCAGATGAGAAATTCAAATCTATTTTAGCTTAGCAAAACACAAAGGGGGTTCTCGCAGGCTGACTGTTTGCTGGGCAGGAAAGCAATCTGCATTGATCCGACTCAAAAGTTTCCAAAGTCTCTACTTGATATTTTAGCTTTCCTTTTTACTATGGTGGATGTTTTCTTTGAGTGCCTAACTTGATTGGGGATGATACTCGGATGAAGTTTTCTCGGTAACTTTTAAGTTCAACAAAGATTGAGTTCTGGGTATTGTAGCAGAAAAATGAAGCCCCGCTTTGTCAACTACACAGTCAGAAACTCCTTCTTCATCAGTTGCCTTCCAAGAGAATTTCTTATTTCTCAGTATTGAGAGATTTGAATTAAGAGTGACAACTTGTGTTTGGATTTAGTTTCATTGCACAAGTTTTATAATCTTTTTTGATAATTTTTATGCTAATAAAAAAATTTCATTTAATTTAAACCTTTTGTTCAAAATTCTTGTTTTTTTATTTGTTACATAATTGATTATAATAATAAAGTTATTTAAAAAGTTGATTTTGATTTTTATGCATTTTTTTTAAAAAATCTAAATTAATGCCTGTTGTCGGAATTCCAATAAAAATAAAATCTAATTTTTGTAGAATTCAGAATAATCGATGGTCAAAAATTTATAATTATGAAATCAGAATTATAATTTCTAACAATAAAAATAGATGGGAATTAATTCAATTAAAATCACTTTCATGTTTTCCGCCATTTTCTTTTCTTTATTTGTAATTGAAATTAAATCAAAATCACAATAATTATTCATTCAGAACAGTTAAGGGTTAAAAATATATAATTATTTAGTATAAAGTGATTTGTATTACTAAATAAAATAAAGTAAGTTTAGCTAAATAATTGGGAAGAACAAATAAACTGAAAATATTTTAATTTTCTTCTATGCTTTTATTTTTAAATCTTAAAATAGAAATGAAGTGAAAACATTTTATAATTATTATTTAAAACAACCTTTTTTTAATGTCTAAATTCTTTCTATAAAATGAGAGCAGCAAAAACGATTCAAATTAGTAAAGAATAAATAGATTATGTATGCATTTTATATTCAGTATTTAACATAGTCACTTTTGGTAATCACCTGTTTCATCAGGACAAATGATAATAAAATTTAAAGTATGAACTATGATCGGGCTGAGTTTTTTGAAAAATGCTCTAAAATAGTTTTATTTCTGAATTTTTTTTTCATAAAAACTATTGAAACAAAAACTTCTATATAACCAAAACATAACAGTTAAGTGACAAAAGATTCTTTAATTTAAAAAAGGGATTTTAAATATTATCTTGTTACTGAGCTAAAAAATAAGCTGTATTTCTAGTCATTCTTTAAAAAAATTGGTTAGATTGATCTTTCATATGAAATTTTTAAACAAATCACTCGGATGCTCACATTCTCATTTTCCAAAATACATTTGTCTCAAATTTAATTCTATCGGTCTGTTAAGTAGAGAGCCAAACCACGCACACGCACAGGCGCATTCATTCTCCTTTGCTATCAGTAAAATTTGAAGTAAGATCCGAATCTCATAATTTATCAAGTTAGAATAGGTAATGCTGAATCATATCCAGTTATTTGAAATAAAATTCAGAATTATAATTAGGAGCAGGATATTGGGTCAATAATAAATTTATTTATCTATAAATTTCATAATTTTTTTAATATTAACAATTGAATATTTCGGAAGAAAGTGAAATATGAATAAATATCAGGTTAACTGACAATTACTGAAAATAAAGTTTAACTGATATTAAAACAGTTTTATTAGCAATTGAATTTTAATTTGACTTGCTGAACAGGATTAGACAGGAATAAATTAATTTAAAATTATTACATTTTGTTTGTAACATTTTATTTTAGTTATTTCGAAACGTAACAAACTTGAAAGTAAAAGAGTTTTTAGTTTAGAAAGATAAACAATAAAAAACATTAGACAGTAATATTTTGATTTCTAATTAGTTTTGAAACATTTGATGTTCCAAAAAGCTTGCATTAAACTTGCATTGCAGCTTGCCTTCTAACATTGAAATTTCTTTTCACATTTATGTTCTTAGGATATTTTAGAAGTTTCGTATTCTTTGATGTGTTACATTTATAATGGACTTTATGTTCTACTATAATTTTCCCACATTTCTTGTAAGGATAAATTTTAACACAATAAATAATAAAAATTGGATTGCATTAGAATTTTATACTTTAAGAGTGTCAAGTTATTTGAATTTCTAAATCCTAAAGCAGTTATTCAAATTTTATATAATGGAAAATATATTCTTATAGTTGGAAGAAACTTAATAATCGAACTAGTTCTTTTCTAAAGTAAGTATAGGAGGAGTAATATTTACTTTAACTTTGTTTCTTAATCATAAAACCTGCATAAATAAATATCCTCTTCGATTTGCACACCAAAAATGAAAGAGCCTTTACAAAAAATAACTTGCATTAAGTGAGATTTATATTTGAAATCGTTGCTTCAATATGCAAAAATTTTAAGTCATCAGTTTATTTTATGAAGGAAAATAGCGCTGACATATCTTATGCATATTTAAAATATTTGTTCACAAATTTTTAATTTTATTTATGTACATTTAACTAAAATTTTGCAAAACAGCTACGGGTGAGAGATGATAATTTTGTAAAAATATTCGAATATTATAACATAGTAGTATTTTGGATAATAAATATTTTTCACTCCAATAGGGAGTGCTAATTTTGCTTTTATGTTTTAAAACGTTTCCGTCTGTTTACTTTGAGCTTTAAAGCGTATACAACTTATTAGTTAAGGCATTCTTTATATAAAAATATCATAGCAATTGATATTTATAATCTGTATTTTAATTATAATAAAAAAAACAATAAAATAATGCAAATGCTTCAAAATTTATGTGTTATATCATTGTAGAGAACAAAATATTTGTTTAATTCCCTACCATTAAATGAACGAGCTACGTTAAATAATAATTATATATTATAAAATGATATCTCTGTGCAAATAAACAATTAGAACGTATGCTATGTTATGGAATGTATTATTGTACACGTTATTCATTAAGAGTATAAAAACAAGCAGTTAGTTATCTATAAAATAACTGAAAATAATTGTATTGCCAATAATTCATAATTTAAATTACTGTAATAATTCATAATCCGTTAAATTTAAATCACATAATGTATCATTTAAATTATTTAATGGGTCATTTAAACAATGCAGAGCTAATGTTACGTAACTTTATTATTTAGTAATTCTTTCAATAAATTTGAGTTTTGAAAAGCTTTATACAAATTTCAGCTTTTTCTCAAAGTCGGCACTAGAATCACGCTTTTCACTGATTTTTGCTTGAATTCTACTTAACTTTAATGGACTTCGTATGTATTCATACAATAAATTTATTACTGTAAATTTATCATCCATATTTTAAATGCAGTAGATTGAAAACTACTTGCCTCTCCGGTAAAAGGCTAATTAAAAAAAAATTCCGTAATAAAAGGCGGAATAATAATTTTAGCCTATGTTTCTTATTAACATTTTATTTATATCAAATTTCTTTCTTTTTTTAATTCTGTGGGTTCGTGCGCATGATTTTATGTCCCTTTCAATCAAAATAGATGTCCTATAAACATATCTTAATATGGGCTTAACATTTTTATTCTTTTTTTTTTTAATCTTTGATTCACTTTTAAAACGAATACATGAAAAACATTTATAGCTCCATGGTTTGTACTAAGAAAATGAAAAATCTAATTTTGGTATGTAAAGTGTGTTTTTAATGATTAGAGTAAAATTTGTGCATTTTTAGTTTCATTGCCTTTTTTTATTTCACGTCAGATCGGTAGCTTACGAAAACTTTAATAAATATATTTTGTGCATAAAAATATAAATTTATTCCTTCAAATTAAGATGAATCTTTGAAAATAGGGCCATTTGTTATGAGGGAGCTAATTATTGATATATCTAACGCTTTTATCAATATAACAACTCTTTGTTAAATTTCATAAATGTGAAAAATCGAATATGCATTTCCGAAATTTTTTTCCTCCAGTTTGCCCATAATTTACAAAATTTTTTTGTAAATGAGCAGTTTTGGTACCTAAATCTCATGAGAAATTTCATCCTGGCTTCTATGTTGCAGTTTTTTTTTAATTAACAGGTTTAAATTCACATAGACAAATAAAACATAATTCTAACTTTTTTCCCTGTTTGGGATCCGGCAACGTTTTAAATATCAAAAGTGGTCAAAATTTAAAACTCGAGAGTTTTGGCTATTACTGTATTTTTTATGATTATTACTTGTATGTAAAAGTAAAAATATGATCAATAATTATGGAAACTAAAGCAGTTATTGATTATATGCTTATAAAGCTTTGTATTGAGAAATGAAATCGAAAAAATTTTAAGTACGTACAAAAATACTTTTTTTTCTTTTTTCTGTTTAATACACGATAATTTGTTTTTGCTTTGAGTAATATAATTCATTTTCTTCACTCTTTTCATAAGACTTCCATGTATTTGTTTTTATATGGGTTCATAATATCAAGTTGACAAGTATGACAAAATTTTAAATAGTGAAAAAATTCATACTTTTATTCATTGCCAATTTTTGCTTTTACTGAAACTGGGTCCCCTTTTAAGCAAAATTCAAGATTCAGCATAGATAATTTTTTTTCCATAAGATATAAAGCGGAAAATAAATTTCTGTGGAAAAAGGGGTGAAAAATAGATTTTTGAATATAAGCGCACAGCATTTCCTATATGCTACTCCTAAAAACCCCTTCAGTTCACCATATAAAAGCAATATTCATGACATAGGTTACGTGGAACCTTTCAGTATTTTTAAAAAATTTCTTGAGATTGTCCATCAATATCGTATCCTGGAACACTTAAATAGGTACTTGCATGTCTGCTATGTGTCTGGAGCATTTTTGAAGTGCCAGTAGAATTTTTCTTTTAACTTTTTTTTGAAGGTTGAAATCTAAAAGCGTGCTTGAAAATGTGAGAGTCTCGAGATGGAGTTCTCTTTTCTTGGTTATTTGGAGATATAACGTCTATGATCACTTTTCATCACCTGTATTTTAGTTATTTAGGTTCTAGACTTATTATACATAATGTGGTGCTATAAGACAAAGGACCTGAATTGTCCACTGGGTAATTAGAGAAAAGACAGATTAATTTCTCAAGGAGAGTGAAATCTTTCTATTTTAGTAGTTAAGCAACAGTCTGCTCATGGAGGGGAAAAAAACCCTTCTGACCTCAGTATCTTCAATACACGGTATGGAAAAGGTTAAATATTTCTTTCTAGAGCTCTACAGTTATGAGACGAGACTTCAAAATTCCCCCAAAATGTAACCATTTCTGGCCAAACTTGAAAAAATTTCACCTTAAGCATATTTGGTTGAAGAAATTTCAAGTTTTCTTCTTCTTGTAAAAGTTAGGAAATTGAATTTGATGGTGTTATTTGTTAAGATATGATATCAAATCTCGCAAAAAAAGCAATTTTTTTTCCAAAGCGGATATTATTCTGCAGCTGTTTGAACGCTAAATAAATTAAAGTAAAAGTAATCAAGGTATTTGATTCTCAAAAAAATGCTCTTTTTATTATATAAAATAAAATTTATGAAGAAAATTTATTGTTAGTTGGCAAACAGATATTTGAAAATGTTTTCTCTTACCTCAAATGAATTAAAGATGAGACATTTAATGCCTTTGTAGAATTGAGAAAGAAATGATATTTTGCAGAATTTCTCATGTATCATTGTATCTAAGGCCAATGTAAACGGTTTCAAAAACTAAATGTCAGTTGTTGCATTTCATCAACATTGTTTCCACGAATATAATAAATTTGGCTCATACCCAACCAAAAAGTCCAATCTTTTCTTAAGAAGTGGAGCATGATAATAACATTAGTTAATAAGACAGTAGTCAAGTCAATTAGAGTCATATTTTGAGGAGACACAAAGACAATTTGGGCCAGGTATCTTACTTTTGAGCCTTCTGTCGAATGAATTAAATATGGGACATTTAATGCCTCTATAGAATTGAGAAAAAAATATTTTACAGAATTTCTCAATGCGCCATTACATTTAAAAACAGTATAAATGGTTCCATCAAAAACTGAATGTCACTTATGGCATTACATCAAAACTGTTTGCATGAATATAACAAAGTTGGTCAATACTCAACCAAAAAATTCATTCTTTTTCTAAGAAGTGGAACATGATAACAACGTTAGTTATTAAGACAGTAGCCAAGTCAATCAGTGTTGTATTTTGAAGACACACAAAGTATATTTTGTGCCAGGTCCCCTAATTTTGAACCATGATCAGATAACGAGACAATACTTCGAGTTTGAATTTTATGTAGATTCATGGTATTGTTTTGCCAAAAAAAATTGCTGGAAAATGTTATTTAAAGTAAGTTATTAACCAATGCACAATAAGTCATTACTAAGTCAGTTATTACTCAAAATAATTTTTTTTAAATATCTAAAAATGGAGGTTTGCATTTGTTGAAAAATACAATTTAAAGTGACTAAAAATATGTTTTATTTAAAAAAAAATATCGAAATTTTTATGACTGAAGTGCATAAAAATAAAAACTCGAAAAACAACTCAAAGTTACCTCTGAACATATATTTTTAACTACAGACAGAACAAAGCAAAAAAGTTGCTTAACTCTTAACTCGCCAAAAGAAAAAAAAAGCAATAAAATAAATGTTGACAAAAGGAGTAAGGTCTGTAGAATCTGTGATGGATAGTTGGGACAGAGGCGGCAGTTTGAAATTTCCAGAATATGTTTAAAGTAACAATTATTTCAAATTTGTACCGCCCAAATGTATAAAGCGGAACTTCTTGACGGCGTCTGGAAGAATTTGAATTTTGTGGAAGAACTTTAATCAATCCCCTGCTAACTGAATTAGGTTAAGAAGAAAGACAGTGTTCAAATATAAGCAATGCATAATTTCAGGTTTAACTTCTTCCAACGTCTTGCAAATCACGTACGCTTTCAAAGTGCTGCGATGCTTTTGAAATTTAATTAATCAATAACGGCTTGCTGAGCTTTGCCGAAAAAGGAGTTTGTTTCATGACCTTTAAAGCTAATAATGATTTATATATGGTTAAGCGAAATTGGAGGATTTATTAAATAACCGTCTTTGGTTTTGTTAAAAGACAAATAATTAAATAAAATCCAAATAATCCAATAATTAATATTCGTTTTGGCTAGAATTACAATGAAATTTTTTCAGAAACAAAAAATACAAATGAGATATTATAAAACTATCAAAAACCCTTATTATCTTAAACGTTTTTATTATATTAAAACCCTTATTATATTAAACATTTTTATTATATTAAAATTCTTATTATATTAAACACTTTTATTATATTAAAACCCTTAATATATTAAACACTTTTATTATACTAAATCCTTTATTCTATTAAAACCCTTAATATATTTAACACTTTTATTATATTAAAACACTTAATACAATAGTGATTTAAATAAATGATTTTTTTTCTCAGATTTTTATGGTACAATGTAGTAACTACTTAAATTGAAGTACTGATTGCAAGTAATATCGAAAAAAACAATTAAGATGCCATCTTCGTTTCCAAAAAAATCTCTTAAAACTGTAATGAAATATTTTTGAGAACCTTAATTTCACTTAAAATTATCCAATTTATTTTCTAAGTAACTATTAAATTAAATTTCTTCCTATTTAATTCGAATAGTTAATTTTTTTTCTGAAAACTTTCTGTTTTTAAGTTGCTGAAAAAATTTCAGGAGCAAACGGCGAAGGAATTTTTTGTGTATGTGTGAGTATACTAAGGGGTTGCGAGCGGTAATATTTTTCTAAAAGGACAAGGTACTCTCTAAGATTTTGTTTTTTTTTGTTTTGAACTCATACATTAAAGCTTATTTAAATGTTTGAATTCTGAACTATAAAAATAGTGTTTATAAAAATGAATCTGAATGAAGTTTTCTAGAATAACAATTCTTATCAAAATCATTGCGATTAATTTAAATAATATTCGAAGGATTATTCTTATATTTCTTAATTAAGAATCTCTTTTATTATTTTCCTCCTTCTCAATATTTCTTATGTTCGAAGGGTTTCTTGAATTTTAAAAAATTCTAAATCAATAAAATTCCTAAAAATATAAAAAACAAATTTTTTTTTGTGATAGTTTTGTTTTTTCTTTGTTTACTATAAGTCTTTATAAAACTATATAAAATAAAAATTAATAATTTATATTGATTTTATATTAAACTTCTCTTTGATATTTTTATCGTTTTTGTTAACTATAAATATTTTTTGATTCGTATTTATCCACGAATTCCCTTCTTAATTCTACACGAAGAATGGAGATCTCTTTCCCTTGAAAGTGCGAGTGTTTTTCACCTTCTCTGTTTTCCTCGTATTGGAAACAACTGCAGGAATAATAGTAATTATTATATGCGAATAATTTTCTCAAAAATGCACTGAAAATTATATTGTAACGGAAAAAGAAATAGCTAACCAAATTCAAAGAAAACTACTCCCACATTTACAAGGAAAAACTCCAATTCTATATAAAATAGCATTCGATTCTGATTTGGAGCTATCAATACTTCCTTTGCCAAGGAGTTCCTCACTACATTCCCTTGGTATGAGACCTTACGATTTTTATTTTTCTACAAACCATAAGCAGGAATTTTTTTTTCATAGATCTCATTCTTGTTTTAACTAGCTTTATAGCAAAGAGAAAGAATCAAATATTCATTTGAATATATCGCTCCCTTGGCAGATTGAAACAAAACAATGCTATACAAAATCATAACTAAACTCTTTCTTTCAAAATAGAAAATTCACAGAAAAATCTACAATTCAGTTTCTTCTAAGAAAATAAATTGTAGGTTAAAAAATTAAACGCATTCTTGTTATATTAGTATAACTAGTTTCAAAAATGAATTTATAATTCCTGTTAAATATTCATGATGTTTGATTTTTAAAACCTTTTGATTTTTTAGCTTTCAAACTCATTAACTTTTTTAAATAATAATTCCAATCTTTTGTCGTCATTTCATTTTTCTAATTCGTTACGGTTTCTTTTGACTTGAAACTTCAGAAGAATTAAGTTTGAAAATTAATTCTTAAACCAAAAGTTTAGAATCTAATATTTTTACTTCCAAATAAAAACTACGTTTGTTTTCCGCGGGCATGTTTGCTTTTTAGCCCATTTTTAATTTCACCCTTCATCCATTTTCAAAAGAAAAACAAATTGTGCATTTATTTGTATAGATAATTTGGACTTTTAAAAATATTCATAGTTTTTCAAAATATTTAAATAACACCAACATTTTAAAAATGAATTCTGGATACATAATAAATGTTTAATTGTATAGATAATCGATAAAGTTCGTGTATAATTTAAGATGGCTTTTCAAATACATGTAACAGAGAAAATAAGTAAAATTTGCTCTTATTTGAACTACGTTCACTTACTGCCTCTTTACTAATCGTTGATATATAAAATCTGAAGATGTCATAGATGCAACATATTTCTTTAAAATATTTCCCTCTTTTGAATATGCAAGTTCTGAGATTATGCAATTCTTAGATGCTAGTACCTTTTGGAAAGCAGAGGCAGATTTTACCTTTCTTCTAGGAAGAACACATATTACTGTCTCCTCTTTAATCCTACTAAAGAAATGCATTAGGTGAGGCTCTGTATCTTTTAGCAAGTTAAAGTTTTAAAAAGAATAGGCACATCAAGTACTCAAACTATTTTTTTTAATCCTTTTTAGCATATATATTTTTTATGTCACAACACGCATATAATTATTCCAATTCCACCTTTTTTATTTAATTAATGCAACAGAAGCTCTGTAAAATTGCTCACATCGACAAGTTGCCACAATCAGAGTGAAAAGATAAAAATTTGTCGATCTAAGACATACTTTTAAAATATCTCAATAATTTCCTTTCCTAAATCGACACGTGTAAAGAAATCCCTATCAGAATCACGCAGTATATAATAATGGGGATAAATATTTCATCAGCTTTTCTTCTTTTCGCTCTTGTGTCGTTCTGTATTGATGTGCTTCTTCGCTTCTGCTTGTACATAAATTATGCCTCCTGTGATGGAATAAAGCGAAGTTTTAAAATTCAAAAGTGTGTTCAATTCAAAAGTTCAAAAAATAAATTAATCAGAACCATTAGCGATAGATATATTAATTTTTACTACTTTGGTTGTTTATTAATTCTAACTCTTAGATATATATATATATAAAGAATAATTCAAGACAAATATTTTTTTTTATTTTTTTAAGAGAATAAATCATAAATGTAAGGCAGATATGTCTGGTACAACTGGCTTTTAAATGTCAAATAATTGATAAATTATCGATGCATATATTAAAAATAAATTTTAAAAATATCAAAATTTATCAAATTGTAGTGAAATTGTTTTCAATTGTTTACTATTACTCTCGCATATGTTTTACGTTAATTTCTTTTAGATTCCAATCTTGTCAACTTTTCTCTGGAAATTTCATTTTTTTAAATCTATCAATTTATTAAATCCATGAATAATAAAATTCAATTTTATTAAATCCATGGACAATAAAAAAAATTAAATTATTAAACCGCATTCCTCTTCCTCCAGCAAAAGAGAAAATAAATAAATAAAGTAAACAGAAGAAAATAAACACATCTAGAAGTTTTTAACAAACATAAATAAATATTATTTAATTATTTAATTTGCCGTAATATTTATGGTATTTATTTTGCCGAAAGAATTATCCATCGGCCTTATAAGCTTATAATTTCGAACGCGGGATTTGGAAAAACATGGTCGTCGATAGAATTTATTTATTTATTTTACTTAACATTATTAGCTTCTTTTGTTAAAAGAATATGTTTTTTTTCTAAAGACAATGATAATGAGATGCATTCAAAGTAAGTAATTTTTTAAATGAGTGAATAAAGTTTTTTTTCTACTTATTTATGTTCTTATCACTAAAAGGAAAAGGAAAATCTTCCAAAAATATGATAATAAAACGAATTCTCAAAAGAAAGAATATTTTTGTAATTATGCCAGTAATTACTGGCGATATAACATTTTAATTTTCATCGATTAACGCTCTTTTTTTTATAACTGCTATTTGTTGCCCAGAAATGATTCTTTTTTCAGAAATAATCGAATCACTCCTATTAATTTCACTATATCTACTGATTACGGAAGAACAATTTGAATTAGACGATTTGCTACGTTAATCAAAGATTACCTTGCGTAATGGGAAGAAATATATAAAAAAAGGAACTTTTCTCTGAAAGAAATATATTTATTCATTAACAACAATTCATTAACTTAGTTAATTAAGAAAAATTCAAAAACTATGTTTCAAGAAAATCTCCTATTTTTAAACAGGCAATCCTTATATAATATATATAAATATATATCGTGTATCTCATGTTTCTAAGGATTTATATCAAATTTTATATTTAGATAGGGGTTTGCTTTTTAAATTTATATATATAGTTATCTTTCCTGAAAAAAACTGCGATTTTAAACACACACACACAAATTTTTTTAATATTTAAATAAGTATATTCTGCTTCAGCTCCAGTGCAGCGGGTGTCAGAGCAGCATGAATGCCACGTGTGTTGAGGGTATAGGGTTCAAGTCGCGCTTTATGCTTTTTTCTACTAATGTTTTTATATTTAATATTTTTGCTTTTTAAAATTATCTCTATATGTGTCGTTCCTGTCAAAACACGATTTTACATTAAAAAAAGAAATTTTTTCTTACTAACTTTTAGATACTTTTTCTATTTGCTCTCATACTGACCATGTCATAATGCGCCATCTCGGATGCGATTTTATCATGGTAAAACTGAGTGTAAGCTAAAAAAAAATAATGATGGATAAACTGTAATATGAATATTGTGATATAGCAGATAGTTTCGAATAACAACTAAGTGCATTCATGATATTTTTTTTTATTTATTTAAATGACCAGTTTATATGTAGGAAAGATTGAAAAAATATTCAGCATGCGATTCGTATCTAAATATTTCCTTTAAAAAACACAATTTTGCAAAAAAGAAAAAAAAAAAAAGAGCATGCCGAGCGAAACTTAGTTTTCTAGATGTCGATAATAAAAAAACAGTATTTCCAAATTTCGAAAAAAAAATTGAATTGCACATAATTAAATTTTGCTGAGAGTTACACTTTAGCGAAATAAATTTTAATACAACTTCCATCGCACCAAATATAATACGGATATTAGAGATATTAACATCATTCAGTTTAACTATTATTTATCTAATAACAGATGGATTTAAACTTTATCTTGATAATTAAAGACGTTCAAATTATAAGATATTATTTCCAGTTGCAAGCAGAATCTGCTATTAAGGATATATTACATGTTTTACTACCTTAAAAACCTTATTAATAAAAAGTCAAATAGGATTTTTTAAAACAAATTATAATCCTACAAACGTAACGAAATCAGGTGGAATATTTATTTTTTTTACTTCTTTCACTGTCTAAAAATATTTTTTTAATGAAAGAAAGAAGATGTTCAAATATTATAGAATGTTTTTTCCTAATTTCAATACCAAGGTCAATAATGATTAAGTCCAATAAAGAAGTTTTTCAAACCAGACGGAGAATTCATTTATTTCCTTTGGTTAAATAAAAATTCTTTTTCTTCTCTCTAACAAAAAAATATTATCATTAAAATTAAATATATCTCATTCTAACACTTTTTTGGAGAGTTTAGGTATTTCTACATACCTTAATTAATTTCTATATATGAGTAATAACATGTAGTACTGAAACATATTTCATTTCTAAATAATGAATTAACAGAAATCTCCCCAACAAGGAATTAATATGAAAATATTAATTAAATACTTTCTCTCGATTTTTTATATTACAGCAATTCATTAAACCAGCAAGAATAGTCTTTCTCCAACTGTATCATATAATCATTAATAAATGTTCTTGTTTATTATTAATTGCATATCAATGATGACAATAGTTACAAAAGTGTCTATTAATGCGTACGATTTTTATATATGTACCAGAACATTGAATCTGTGTTTTGAGTGTTTCGTTTTCGATCGACTTAAACGAAAATTACGATTGCAGTCACAAAATTACATAGCATATTTCATATAATGAAGTCACTGCGCTTTTGAGTTATTGCATTTATATGCTTGTGAAAGTACTGAAAGATAGACAGTCAATTCGACTAATTTAGTTTCAAATCTGAAATATTTATATTTAAGATTGTAAATTTGTATATCAAATTTTATCCATCAAACTTTAATCGTTTTTTTATTATCGTGTTAATTTATATGTCAGTCTACAAAGCGACACAAATAATAAATAGCAAAACAGATAGAAAAATTTCTTTTTAGTAATTTTACTATGAGATTTTGATAGGAATTTCTTTCACACATGTAGACTTAAGAAAGGGAATCTTAGGTATCTTTAAAGGAATATTGTATTGTAACTGATGTCTTCTGCATTTCCACATTCAGTGCGAAGGGATTTTATCCCTTCGCACTGAATGTGGAAATGCAGAAGACATCAGTTTTCTAAAGAATGTGTACAATTCATTAAATAAAAAAGTGGGAATTGTATCAGGAAATAGGAGAACATTTTAGAATAAAGTTAACATGGGCAAAATTAAGATAAAAATTAAGAAATGATTAAATTTTAAATTAGATTTGAAAATGTCATTACATACATAATATTTTCTTACTATGTAATTATTAAATTATATGATAATAAAATGTATTAAGAAATTCTTAGTATTACTGCTTTGAAGATGATTGAAATTCAGTCCTATTTTATGAAATTTTCTAAATAAAAAACTATGTTGTACTTTTTTTAATCATTGTTCTGGGAAAATCATTGCTCTTTCTTAGAAGTGGAAGAAAGCTGTGAATGCCAACAAAAATGAGGTGAGGATAAAAAGATGAATGCTCATCATTTCGCAACTAAACATAAAGCATAGATCCTACTTTTCATCAATTATATATTTAAAAAGTTAGCCCTGAATTCCTATACAATTATAATGATGATTGATAATTTAAAATTGAAATATGTCCCATGTGTAAGGTTTTAATCTAGAACATAAAGCATGCATACTGTATTTTAAAATCTTAATTGAATAATGGCAATCCCGAATTTAGTTTTCTTCTTCTTCTTTTTATTTCATACAATAATTTCCAAATTCCAATTTCATAAATTGAATTCTTCGTTGAATCACTCGGATTCAGTATCTATAATTTATAAATAATGAAATCATAAATATAATACTCTGTATGTAGACTTTTGCATTATGAGAAATGTACTTTCATTTTAAGAAATTCCTACAATTTCTAATACATTCCATCTTACTTTAAAACAATACGTTCCTCATTTCTTCTCGCAGTTATTCTGGCATCTACACTTCAAAGGCTAGAACAGAAACTAGAAACATTCCGTTAAGGAATTCCACTAGAAGTTTCAAAAACATCGCAATTTTCTTTTAATTTATTTCCGCAAAAAGAGCAACAAAAAGACTAGTGACGAAACAATTTTCAACCAAGAAATGTCGAGCAACATTTCTTTGCTTAACGGTTTGGAAACTATGCAAAACAATGGGATCCATCATTTGTTAGATGTGAACAGCCTTGCTTTAATGATGTTTTCTCTCTTTGAAGTTGAATTTCTTCTTTTAAAGATTCAAGAATCTTGTCAGATGTTTGTAGTTACATTTTATCAAACGTTTATATGCAAAGCAAGGAAATATTTCAACTTTTGAGTCGGTAGTACCATTTTTCAATCATATGGACTCCAGAAAAGGAAAAGTACTTTGAAAATATAACAAATAAATTTATGAAATAACTCCCATTCAAATGCTAGCACAATATTTCTTTTAATTTGTAACAAATAAACGCAGATTGTATATTTTATGTTGGTAGGAAACTAATTTCTGTTTCACCCAAGAAAATGTTTAATTTTATATTTCTTTGAAAACATGATTATAAATATTAAATGGCAACATCAGCAATACATGATTTGAGGAAAATTTTCTTTCAAACATATATTTATAAACATATGGAAGATAACTTAGATAAAGAATTTCTGTTTTTTCAATAGCTTAAAGAAAAATGCCTATGCTACATAAACAAACATGGCTGCTTTCATGAAAGCGAATGATAAAAATAACCTTTTGAAACATTGCATAAATAAGTTATATCATAATGCATAAATAATTATTATGAATAAAAAATTCTAACAATATTCATTTTATTCCTTAAGATGAATGTATCTTTATTATGTTTGATATTTCTATGATAAACAATGAATAATTTAAATTTTCATCTTTCAAGAAATGAAAACACATATTTTATGCAAAATAATAAAAAATAATTTCAACGTTATTTTAGAATATAATAAAAATAATTAAGATATTTGAAATTATGCTTGAAATATGTTGAGATATGAATAGAAACAATCTCTCTCTGCTTCAGGTGGTTTTTATAGAAATGCTACCATAAAAATGTTATTTTTTTCACATAAATTATATTTATTAATTTGAAAATTCTATAAATTTTCTTGCCCTTGGCGCATAAAATATTTTTTATACTTTTTAGATGCTCTGTCAATGTATAAGATTTTTTAAATAATTAATAACCTTAATAATACAATATTACAGTCTTCAGTTGCTTCAATAAACATGATTTCTTGTAGTAGTTAAACAAGTTAACTAACTAAACATATAACATGATATCTTGTAACTAGTTAAATTATTAAAATAAAGCTTAAAATTTTAAAAAATTTTTAAGAGAAAACCGGATGATTTACCAATAACATTTTTCTTTATTTCTATTAGAAATGCTATGCCAGCATAATTTTCTTATTAGAGAAATATAGATATACCAATAATTTATGGAATATTGACATTATATCGTAAAATTTTTTTGGGACATACCGATAGTATGTAAGTTAAATTATCCTTTATGAGACATACTGGTGGTAATTTAGTAAAATTTTTCTTTATGAGAAATTCTGATGGTATATTAGTAAAATTTTCTTCACTGAGAAATCCAGATAACTCAGCAACCAGAAACTTCTTCCCTCTCTTTGTGAGCTATTAGACATGTTATATCACAAAATTATTAAGATTTTAACCTTTAACCTGAGGCTATTCTAATAAACCTATGTATAGTTTCATTTTTCGATATTATTTTATTTCCTATACATTATAGATAGATTTATTATTGATGTGTATAAAGATTAATGATTATCTCCTTGTGGGAGGAAAGGACTCATTGATCTTATTTTAAATTGATTTGGAAAAAGGAGAAGTGTTTTCTTCTACTACCAATTTTCAGAACGGTTTTGATACTTCTTCATAATTAATGAGATTAAAGAAAAACTAATAATTAACCAAATAGTTGCTTATTTTGCTTTATGGAAAGGAACTTAGATTTGTCTCTTCTGAAAATGAAATAATTCTGAGATTCTTTATAAAATTTGTACTTAGGAAAACGATATGCTCTTAAGGAATAAGAATGAAGTCAATAACAAACAAATTATAACACAAATTATAGGTTATAATGTTTTATTATTTTGTTTTAATACAAATTCAATCGAATCTTTAATCTATTTATCACATTAATTAAGTGAATTATTTATTTACTGCTGTATTAAAGCTATATTTTATCACTGATAAGGAATGGGTGTTTTTAATATATATAAAGAATGCAAGAAACTCAACAACTGATAGTTTAACTGATTATAACAAAAAATTGGAAAAAGCTATGTTTGTGAACTTAAATTGACTTCCTTTTTCTTTTCAGAAAAATTAAAAAAATGACCAGTTCAGCGTACTTAACCTTCATTGTGCTGTCAGTACTGGCTATCATCTACACAGTTGCAAGTGAATCATTGGATCAGGTAATTTCTTTTAAAAATAATTCTAAAATATTACATTATGTATTCTAACTTATTATTTGCTGCCAATATATAGCTCAATTAAACATGATTTAATTCATTTAAATTTTTTACACAACTATGGACTCTGTATTTTTAGTTATTTTAATGTAACTTTATCTTTGTAAGAAAAATTACATATATGTTGACCATATTATGCCACTGAAAACGATTTACGTGTTTTTTTCATTATCGAGCAATGGTAACGTCGTATTATATTCTTATATTTATCTTATATGAAATAATTAACAATGGATGGCTTTAATTTTAAATTTAATTCATGTCAAAAATCATTCATGGCCTATCAGTTTGAAGAACTATTGAAAATTCATTATAATAAGTTCTGTTTTTTCAAAAACGGAAATAAATCAAAAAACTTTTAATAATTTAATTTATAATTCGCTGTTTTGAATAATTTAAATCTTTCTAAAGATCTTAAAAAGTATTTTTATACAATTTTTTAAATTTTAAAATGTTTGATTCCCCAAAACTCATTGAGTTGTTTTTCATTGACTTTCATCAGTTTAATACAAAAATTTCCTAAAAACATTTTAGCATTACAATGAAAATTTCTCCGAAAAATTGTTATTAGTTTTAGTTATTTATTGCAATTACAGAATTATTCGATTTCTCTTTCCCGATTCCCTTGATTTCCAATTTAAAATTTGATTTTTCGATTAATTATCATGCAGCGTAATTGCAAACAAACGTGTAGCAATTATCGAAATTTGTGATAATTTGCGTGCGCAAAAATGAAATGCACTCACGAGAAAACATGTTTAACTGAATACGCTTAAAAATAAGTTTAACGAAAGAGTAAATCAGAGAGAAAATTGCTTTACCTTACGAACTTGCATTTCAACGTAATTTATAATGGGTTTGAAGCAAGTTTATTTTATTTTTCTTTTTTATCAAACTATAATAATTATAAATTTTTTATGTGCTAAAAAAATGTTAATTTTGCGCTCTAATATTCATTTTTTGATATTTTTAGATGCATAAAGGTAGGTAAGATGTATTTAATGTCATGGATAAACATTCCAAAAATACTTGTTCTTTTTATTAATGCTTTTTTGTATCAGGGAAACCGAGTATATACTTATTCTATATTTAGATACTTGAAACTTGCTGGTTAATTATAAAAGTTTGTAATTTCAAAGTTTCTGTTTATCTGAATACTTCAAGAAAGTTAATTTTACTGAGCCAACTCTTTATATTATTATGATTTCACAAAGCAGATTAGACACTTTAAATACATTATTTCTAAATAATAGCTTACGTATAATCTTATATACATACGAAAATAATATTCATAACTTTGAAGAAAAATAGATGCCCAAAAAACGATGATAGCTAACAAAAAAAAAAAGCTATTCTGCTATTCAAAGGAAGCATTGAATTTTAACAAGAAATTTAATAATAGCAAATATTCTTCTAGGTGTGGATTTGATAGGTTGTTGAAATTTTGAGAAAGAATAATAGTCTTTGTTAACAGTTCTTAATTTTTCGATTGAATACAAGGATTTCGGAGCTGTTAGCAATCTTTCCACTTTTTCACATTGTAAACATAAACACTATCAATCCGCAAATTTCTGAAATTTTCTTTAACCAACAAGTGCTGCTTTTATGTAGCAAAGAAACTCCAATTAGTCGATGGGTGTTGCAAATTAATCATCAAAAGGTAGTACGGTAGTGATCACGGATATGCTGATTTTTATCCTCAGCTGCATTTTGTTACTGTTTGTTTCACTGTGGCTTTTATATTGGTTAATCGTTCTAGTTATCTGAAACTTATTTCTTCCAAGTCTTTTTGCCTTATGTGCCTTACTGTGAAAGTTCGAAATACAATTAGGAGAAGGGGAGGGGGGGGGGGGTGAATAACATTTTCGAAGATAACTGTTATTGGTCATACTTTTATCGTGTACACACATTCAGTTTTCCAGGTTACATTAATACCTTATTTTCCCCTTAACAATTGAATTACAGCTATATTGGCGCTTCTAGGGAAAAGGTTGTGGTTATGGATTTGAGATGTTTACTGGCACAATAGCCAAATTTGCCAAGCTGTGCCAAGTAAATGGTAAAAATCTCAGATCAGAAGATAAAAAGTAATTTCAATAAAATATAAACTCACATTTGGGGTGGGGGTAATACAAAAATGAGGATGAATAGCTTCCGATTTGGTGGTTGGTTCTCGCCTCCTTATTGGATACAGAAAAATGGGGGGTTGGTTACCTTCCACTGATAACGGGATGTACTTCCCTAGGGAAGGGTTGCCGGTGACGGCCCTTAGAATTCAACAGCATTTCCCGCTACTGCTGCTGTCGCGATGCTCCGATGCTTCAGTTTTATCTGTGTGCTTACAGGTGGGTCAAAGTAGTCAACTAATGGTTAATGTTTACTAAAAACAAAAAAAAATACTTTCTAGGGAAAGGCATTTTATCAGTGAATCCAGTTCATAATGTCAATGCACATAAGGCAGAGATTTATGAAGTTTTATGGAGTGTCCTTAATACTTTGATTACACAATGTATTTTTATCACTTAAATCATTATCTCCTTATGGAATGATAACATAGCTGATGTATCTGTTCTCTAATCAAGCTGTTCATAATATTAGTCTCCTGACTAATTGCACCAAGATTAATGACACCACAGTCATCAAAAGAGATAATCTATTAAAATGGTTTCAAAATTTTCAGTTCATTGATATCAGGAGAAGAATCAAAATGGCTCAAAGATTTAATTGAGTTGAAAAATCCATTCTAGGGTTAAAATAAATGTCTCAAATTCTTTCTGCAACCTAAACAAGCATAGTAGCATGAATTTTTGGAGTATATTCTAGAAGTTATTGCTCGTGACTTTTGACCGTGAGTGATCATTGGAGTGTTTTTGTCTCTTATGGCTCTTTCACGCCGACGTGTTTGAGATAAATAAGTGAAGAATCGACCAATTAAAGAAATTTTCCCCAAAGACAAGTTTCCAAGAAATACGTGATGTTTCTGATAATCGAGAAATATTTCCTTTGTGGCTTCTATATAGAAACTGTAGCTAGAATTTTATTTTTAAAATATAATTTTAAAGAAATTGCATGATACAGCCTGGAAGTTATGAATCAAGTTTATTATCTAATATATCATGAGTAACAATTGAGATATTTTTCATATTTATTTTTAGCGTTTCTTGATAATTTTTCACAAACTCCAAAAAATCTCATAAGTTTAAAAATATACGTGTTTCATTATTTCTGTTGCATTTATTCAAAATATGAGCCGAATTAAAGTTTTACGCACTTTAATTCGGCCACTGTATTTAACTTGCTGTAAGTATATCTACAAACTCTTGTACAAAAGTATACTCGAGTGTGTCGAAAATGCAGGCAGAATCTATTGTAGACATTTTTGAGGGGAGAAATATTGAGGATAGGATTTTCTTTATTTTTATAAAAAGAGAGAAAGAGCAAAAAAAAAAAAAAAAAAGATTACATCAACATTTTTACCTCCAAAATTTTATAATTACTCAAAACCATATCCCACTGGGGTGGGAGAGACCTCAAATTTGAGAATGAGAAGCTTCCGGCAATGTGATTGGTTCTCAGGTGGGTCCAGAAATGATGCAGGGTCGGCTATCTCCTACCGATGAAGAGACCTCCCATGGAAGGGGATGTACTGTAGCTGGTGATGACAGGATTCATTCTTAGTTCCCGCCATTACTGCCGTGGCGCCCCTGTCACTCAAATTTATACGTGTCCTCAAGGCGGATCGGATTACCAGCTTGTGATTACCCAAACACCATAAGAAAAAAATGTTAAAATAATTACTAATAAATAGATCTATAATTTATCATGGTCATTCAGCATATTTTAATGATTATTTTTAAATTACAATAATTCTTAGTAATTTTCTTATTAATTTGACCATCTCTTAAGGAAGAAGATTAACTTAAGAAATGTTTAAGAAAATTACCAAAATATTAATTTTACTCAACCCTATTCATGATTACGATTTTAAGAAATGTGTCATTCAAAAGTATCATCATGTTTGAAAGTAGTTCATTTTGTCATGTTCATATCAAATACATTTGTTTAGAATGTTCTAAAAAAATGTTAAACTTTCGGCTCATTTCTATTTTTTTAATATACACTCTTCCAAAATTATTTTTGTTAATTTCATTAACAAAATTATTCCTTTATTCAATTTGTTAATTTCAATTAATTAAATTTCATCCAGTTAAATTCATTCGTTAATTTTAATTTTAATTAATTTCTTCAGAGTATATCAAACAAAATTAATAGCTAAAAAACTAAACTAATTATTAATTTTTCTGTTTTTTTTCTTAATAAAATGTCCCTTTAACTACAAGTTGTATTTACAAAAAGAAAAAAAAAAAACCCTTCTCAAAATGAATTATCAATCCAATTTACTGACTTGGTGAGGTCAAAAATCTTTTTTAAGTTAATAGTAAAATATGTTTCAAAGTTCTTATGTAGTATAGGAAATGTCAAGCTGATTATTAATTTTTTTTAATGTTTTTCATTTGAAACAAATCCTGCGGTCTCCGGGAAAATTTATCAACCTCTTGAGCCTTCTTCAAATGCATTTCCTGGTTCAGTGACCATTTCATGGTTATATTGAAACTTACGATTATGCAGAGAAAATCACTGCTTGGAGAAATTATTTCTTGATGGATATGTGGCAGTGCCCTATATCTGTCAAGTGAAGATTATCTTAATTTTATGCGTCAACAGATTCATCATACAGATTCTTCAGATACTTTAGATCACCTTAGCAAACATTCCTCTCAAAATTGACCAATCTCTTCTGTTTACATTTATTTGATCGATTATCGATTCTTATTCGCATTTATCTGATATACCGAGTTTAATACAATTTAGTATCTTATAATATATTTAGTTATATTGTTGCTACCGCTTACGTATTTCTAAACCTAAAAAATGTTTACAATCAATCTCAATGCTAATTAATAAGCTTGAAGATAGATTTTTTTTTTGTATTTACAAATTGCTTGTATCAGTTAGCTCAGGGTTGTACCTTGTATCAATTCGTGCGCTGTTACAGGATATGGCTATCTTTTTAATTTGATAATAGTAAGATTTTTATTTTATGAGCACCTTTATAAGCATCGTTTTATCTTGATAATGAAAAGCTTGAAGTATGGTGATTGGTTCTCACCACCATATGATTCTAGAAATGGTGTGGAGTCGGCTATCTCCTACCGATGACGGGATGTGCATTTCACGGGAAGGGGTATGACGTGGCCGGTGATGGCAGGATTCAACCTTAGTTCCTGCCAATGCTGTCGGTCACTCAGATTTATCCATGTCCTCAGGTTGTTTCGAAGTATATATATATATATATATATATATATATATATATATATATATATATATATATATATATATATATATATATATATGCAAAAGTATTAGAATCAAGTTAATAGGAAAAACAAAAAATCAAATAAAAATTAAACCAAAAAAATTATAAAAAATATAAAAAAAGAATCCGGCCTGAAGACTTTTTCAAGGGTCACCCTCAGGCAGGGATTCAAAGAAAGGGATTTTTTCTGTGAGGAAATACAGACATTGTCTAATAATGATTCCTTGTGACCCGAAAATCCCCTGAAATTATGCTCAAGAGATATACCATTTTAACAGAAAGGAAATATAAAACAACAAATAAGAAGAAATTAACCACAGCAAAGTAAAAAAAACAATAACAAAAATAACAATAAAAACAAAAAATAGCACTAAAATTAAAAATTAAAAACGAAAAGGCCAGTACATACCATCAACAGTCAAGGAAACTTTAAACTATTGATTGTGATTCCCTGTTTTTAAAAAACTAGCGGTAAATTATGTAAACAGATGTAGGCTCCCAGCGCCATCTATTGAGTGATCCAATATGCAAGGAAAGTTCTATTTTTATCTAAGCCAAAGGATTAATCCCAAACCATACCTTGTTTAATTAAAAAATTGACATTACAGTAATTTCTAGGAAATTCATTTTTAATTAAATTTTTAAGGAGGTTGTTTGATGCTTCAATATAAGAATTTTTATTATTGCAAACCCTTTTGATCCTGTTAACTTGTGAGAAAATTAGATTTTTGAAAATTTTAGAGTTTAGATTGGAATGGTAGTTACATAGTTTTGTTATTTTAAAGTTGAAATCATCCCTTTTATCGTATATACCAACTATTGTTTTATCATTAGCAATTTCGATATATATATATATATATATATATATATATATATATATATATATATATATATATATATATATATATATATATATATATATATATATATATATATATATATATATATATATATATATATATATATATATATATATATATATATATATATATATAAATTACTATAGCTTAATAATAAAAATTATATTAGCTAACAATCATTCTTCCATGTATGCAGGATCGGATGGATCTTCCTGTTCTGCAGAAAAGACCCTTCTGCAATGCGTTCACCGGATGTGGCAGAAAGCGATCCAACCTCAGAGGCAGTGATGCCAGCGATCTCTTCGGATCCAGACAGAGCAACTCCCAGAACAAGCTGTACGCTCTTCTGCAGCAAAAGATGGCCGAAGTCGACGCTCTTCGAGGAATTCTGGATGAAGTAAGCGTAAGGATTAGTTTTTTTATCTATTCATGTGTAAGTTGCTGGTGGCTTAGCGCATGATCTTAAGTTTCATGTTAATAAAATTATTTTACCATAAAATATATGACATATGAAAACGGGGATCTCCTTTTTCACCATTTATAGTAATATACTATCCTTACCAACAGTGTTCTAAGACATTTCAATAATTATTCATCTCTTGAAATTATTATAATATACCTTTTGGAATTTTGCTTCAAATATTTCAATAAAATATAAAAGAGAATTTGATCTTGTGAGTTTATATCTCACTTAATCAATTCTTTCCTTAATATCTATTACAAATGATATTCCCATCATGCCCAAAATAAAAATTATCATGACTATCATGATCAGCAATGACTCGAATGGAACAGCACCGCATGCAATATAAAGAGTAAATCATTAAAACTTTCATCTATGTGATACTTATTAGTGAGGTTTACTTTTTAGCTATAAACTGTTCTCAAACTAAGTGGTTGTTGTTATCATGATTTGGATGCGTTATCTCTCAAAAATAAGCAAAGCAGAAGCATGATACTTACTGCGATGTTCACAATAAATTTGAAGCAAGATATTCAAAAAAGAAACATTACATTCACAGGATAATTTGATCTTAGTTTCTTTCTTGTCTGATCAATCGCTTCCTAATGGTGATCACAAACGATGCTTCCATCATGACCAACATAGAAACTCTCATGATAACTATGACCAGCATTAACTAGAATGGAACAGCCGTAAAATATCAAGTTTTTCAACTTTGTGGAGATGCTTTTAAGTGAAGTTTAGTCTTTGACTGTAAGTCGTTCTCATGCTCTATATATATTTCGTTACCATCATTTGGATGCATTGCCACTAAAAGAACAAATAACGCTGTAGCCCGATGCTTCTTGTGATGTACATGATGAATGTGAAACAAAAAAAATCAAATGCTCATTCTCACCATAATTTTAATGATGCCGAATTCTCCTCATCTCAAGAATTCATCAATAAGGACCAAGAATCGAATCCGAATGTATGCAATCATTATCGAATTGCATGCAACATCCAAGTCGATTGCATTGATGTCTATAGGATTAATTCACCAATCATCATATAATATTATATCTATATTATTGAATTAAGGGATGAATGGAAGTACTTGAATGGTGGATAAGGTTAATACAAAATATTAAACCTTTTCACAAAAGAATCGGTTTAATTTACATGCAGCAAAGCACCATACAAACAAGCATTCAATGATGCGTTATGAAGATTAGAAATTAACAAGGCTCCGTATCCTAAGCTATATGACGGCATGAGCATTTAATAGGAAACATCTGATTACAGTTTATTTACTCGTACTATATGGCAAAAGTATGACTAAATGCCTTGTTAAGCAATAAAATAAAATTTACATGTGTTAAAAAAATTTTTTTAGAAGTAAAACAATATATATATATATATATATATATATATATATATATATATATATATATATATATATATATATATATATATGTATATATATATATTCTTTTTATCTCCGGTTCTCGCCCAGATACGATACTCTGCTGTGAAAGAATAAGATACTGCAAATGTTAAAAAATTTATTATTTGAGAAATGCACTCCTATTAAAATAAATAACAAAAAAAGTGTATAATGAATAAAGCAATTACGATAAAACAATAAACCAAGCCGAAAGCAATTTTTAATTTTCACAAAACATCTGCATATGAATCTATAATAAAAATTTTTTATTTATCGAAGCATGAAAAGAAAAGGTAATTTTATTTTCAATTTAATTGCAATAACTTAAAAATGTACAGCGAAATATCAGATAATTAGAAGCGATCAGTCCTATTTTAAAAATTGATGAATAATTTAAACCTATAAAGGAATAAAATACATTTTAAGTTTAAGCAAAGAAAGTTTTAAGAAGCAATAAAATCCAAAAATGTAAATGAAAAAACATATTGCAGATATTTGTTAATAATTAAATTAAAACTATTTTGGAAATCATTCATCATATAATGAATCTTCTGTTACTCTTTTTTTTTTATCTTAGATCAATCAGTACAAAACTAAAATTTTATTAAACATTTTTCCGAAGAACAGCGTTTTAATTGTTTCAATCTCAGTTACAAAAACAATTTGAAATAAAATATTTGTTATACTTAATTAGAAATATGTTTTTCGTCTTTAATGGTTTTAAAATCACTGATGTGAATTGATAATCTCTTGTTTCAAAAGAATGAAATGAGAAAAATTAAGAAAAGCCATGTTTTCAGCCTCAACCAATTTATTTCAATGAAAAGAAAGATTTTTTTCTCCTCATTTGTTGGAAAATATAGATTTACTTCAAGAATGATTAATTCTAAAGAATTAATCGATTAACGTTGAAAACTGCAGTGCAGTGTTTTAGTAATTGAGTATAAAATTCTCTTAATTGACTTGGATAATATTAAATCTGCCAACATTGTTGAAATAAATTAATGTATTCTTCTAAATGTGAAACTGTCTTCTATTCTAGTATCTTAGAATCTTTTGTGTATGAAATTATTATATGTTAGCTCTAATCATCAATTTATTATGTTTATTTTGTCAATCGCCCGTTTTAAGATCAAGAGCAGTATCTAATTAAAAATTACCAAAAAATTTCGCACCTCAAAGAATGATAGTTTATTAATATAAAATATTTTCATTTATCTAAACAAAAACTATTCCATTTCCTTAGAATTTTTCGTCAACAAAACGCTTTCAAATATCTTAAGACGGTTTTTTTTCCCGATATGCTACACCGTTTCTATTTATTTTCTATCTTATATACATAAAACATTGCGAGCAATGATTAAAAGTTAACCAAAGGCATTTTACTGTATATAAAATAAAATACTTTGCAACTGTCCATAAAATTTAAACCACGGATGTAGTTTCCGCTGAAACTTGTGCTGACAATTTCCTTTTTTTTAACTTTACATCTGTATCAATATACTCGCGAGAAATGATACGAAAAGAAATATTTTTATATATTTTATCTTGCATTACTGATGGGAAATTTATTTTTAAAACTATATTCCATGTCCTCTAAAATTTCTTGAAAATGTTGCATAGTTTGAAAAGTGCATTCTAATTAATATACATTTCTTAGAACGTTAGAAAGAAAAATTTAAATATGAAATTTATGCATATCAAGGAAAGAAGTAGTTTTTCTTGATTGAAATGAATTTAATGCACATACTTTCAAATAAATAAAATCTGCAATAATTTAAGCAATGGAATTATATATTACTAAATCTTTACTGGTCGGTGTTTTAGAATGTTTGGAAACTAAATAATTCTGCGAATGATGATATAAAAAATATTTTTTTCTCAATATCTATAATATTGATATTTCAGGAATAAAATCTATTGTATTTCAAAATTGAGTTTTATTTGTAAAAGAGATTACGAATTTATAATTTTGCTATAATTGCGGAACAATTAATTTTGTTGATATGTCAACGAAATTCGGTAATTTTTTTTATATCCGAATATTATTCGACCCAATAAATATTAATTATTTATTAATAAACCATGACTCAAAAATAAATTATTTTGCCTTAAATATAGAATTTGCTTTATATATGAAATGTTGAAATTTTTTTCAACATTTTACAAAACAATTAATTTTGTTGGCATGCAGCAGTGCAATTGAAAGATAAAAACATTATATTTAATAGCAAAATAATATATATATATATATATATATATATATATATATATATATATATATATATATATATATATATATATATATATATATATATATATATATATATATATATATATATATATATATATATATATATTATATATATATACATATATATATATATATATATATATACATATATATATATGTACATTTTTATTTTATATATATACATATTACACGGTATATTTATTTTAATAATAAAGATGAATGTATACTTGTGTATGTTGATGCTCTATAGACCAGATTACTTGATCTAGAACTATCACATTTGGAGCATACATGCAGAGGGTGGGGATGTGCACCTCACAGAAATTTTTGTAACATTTTAATTAAAGTTTTAATTAAAATGTCTCGTTTTTTTAACGTTTATAAAACAAAGAAAATGTGTTTTACATCTTTTATTATATAAAAAATGTCTTTTTAAAGATATTAATTTAATAATAGCAGGGATTTTTTTTTTCTAAATTTTGACAATTTTTTTTTTCTAAATTTTGACAATTTTTTTTCAAAATACTTTTTTGCCTAATTTCCAAAAATAGATTAAAATGATATCCTGAAATCTAACTGCATTCATATCCAGTAATACAATTTCACGTTTTCATTGTTTCTTCATAAAATATTTAATCTCAACATCTTCCTCCATTGCTGAAAATTAACAAAGAAGGCAGTTTTTTTAATATTTGTCGTTTACATGACAAAAAATGTGAAACTCTATTATTGAGAATTTTAAAAGATAAAGAAATTTCACAATTTCCTTTTTAATATAGCTCTGATGTCATGAGACTGATCTCCTTCAGAGAGGTTCACTTACACAATAAAAAGAACTTTAGAAAGATAATTAAAATAGGACTTTAATGTCGGACATTTTAATGGAATCATGGACATGAAGTTATAGCGAAACGATTTAACTGCAAACAGATATAACCAATATTCCTGGCGAACCAACTGTCGCCAAACCAACTGGTGATAAAAAAAAGTATGAATATTTTTATAGCTAGGCTTTAATGCCAGTAACAAACATATAACTATTGTAATCTCATTGTTATTAAATTCGTATTGGCAAGTTTTTTTCTGACTTCCCAAGAATTGCATTTCATCGAGCAAGTCTATTTCGATTTCCTATCTGAAATAGATAACATTGTGGTCTTTCATTTTGATTTACTAAAGTTACAAAAAAAGAATCATTGTAGAGTGAAGTAAAGTGGTTACTGCAATTAAGGGTCAAGCATACCCGAAATATTACTGAGAAATTCTCCTCTGTGGCTAAAAGCTATGGCCTTGTACGAGTGGGGACACCGACTGATTCAGCACTGTGTGTTAAGTTTGTACCATTGCTGTACTAATGGATATGATAAATAGTATGCTACATGACATTGGTCTGAACCATTGTGCAAACAGCATGTGGCTGTCATACGGAACTTAATGGAAGTACTATATTATGTTGATTGATGCTTCACTTGAGTAAGTACACAATACAAAGGGGGGGAAGATACACGAGTATGCAATAAAGATTTCCCAGTATATAGCTTTGTTATTGATTGTCGATCGAGGATATAATGATTGGTCTTTACCACTATTATAGCAATAGAATCAAATTAAAATATAGGGCAAAAAAATTGCAAGTTAATTTTTATGAGAAATACACTAGAGAAGTATTTTGTTCCATATCATTTTACCACAGGGTACTATGAAAAGATGACTTTAACTATAACTCCTTTCGACTGATTTCTAACCAAAATTTGTAAATTGAGGCCTTAATAGAATTCTGTGAATCTGCAATTTTTATTTCAGAGATACCGATGACTGTTTACATAAGTTTGTGTTATATTTTCTTTGTTTATTATTTTTTTAAAATAATGTAGCTACCATCAACATTATTCATTTGACAGTCAATAAAGAAAAATGTCTTAAAAGGAAATATCTTCAACTACTGGTGAACGTTCCTATAAAACAATATATGGATCGAAGGGATCCAAATCCTTTACAAAGCAAGATAAAACTCAAAGCGTCGCAAAGAAAAGTAAAACTAGATTTTGAAGAAGAGTACAATGTGACATCATGTAAAAAAAAAAGATGCAAACCTTCTAAAATGAGAAGCACACTTGAGTCACTTTCATATTCTCTTAATTCTGAGATTTTGCAGAAAATCATGTGTTTGGAGCATTTTAAGTATTTCTGCTCGGCCTTCAATAACAATACGATAAAGAGAATATGAAACTGACTTCTTGTTTTTCATATAAAAATTTCAATCTTTTTTTAAATTTTCATATTGTTTCTATAATTTTTCTTTACAAATGTAAGCATTTCAATTTGAATATTATCAATTTTCAATTTCGTTTTCAGATCACTTAGCTAATTCCATTGTTATTTTATGTTGTTTTGGGGTTTTATTGGTTACATTGCTTCCATTCCTTTTTAAATAAAAATTGCTTGTAATAATTTTTAGTTTTACGTTATTACCAATAATTTTAATGATTAAAATATTAAAAACTTATTTTTTTATAATAAGATATTTAAAACATACGCTTGGCCTTTCATGCTTGTATAGAGGATGATCCCGCTGGAAGGCAAATTAATTAAAGTTTGGAATAAAAATCAACTGTCATTTTCAAGTTTTGAGCACCTTGGAATCTATTTTTAAATCTTTCTTAGAATCCTGAAATGCGTGTTACGTAGCAGCCATTTAATTATGCTGTGAATGATCCCTAACAGTGGAACAAAAAATATTATCAATTCAACAAGGCAACCCACATTATGTTTACAGCCAATATGACTCTACGATAAATTTACTCTCTAATTATTTTCATTTGAAAACATTAAAAGGATGATAAGGATTGTGTCGTAAATATCGTTTAAAAGGAATAATCATGTGTAAATGTAAAAATATGGGCATAATATAAAAATATGACATTTACTATCATCTACCAAAACCTGTGACAACACAAGAAGGCATTGTGGAATATAAAATATTTATCGATTATTGATATAGAAAATTTTATTTTATTTTATCTATCATATATCCTTCTGAAGTATCTGTGAGAAAGTTTTGGAAAGAAACAATATTATGATTAATACACTTTCTCCAGTTACGGTTTAGTTTTTGACTGAGTTTGCGATTAACTAATAAAATATAACTCAATGAAAACTCAATAAAACATACCAAGTTTATACCAAGTTTCTAATTTATATGCTTCAACAAAAATAGTAATAGGATTAATTTCTTTTAAAATATAATATAAAAGTTTCCCATTTATAAAAAATTGCAATGAACAATTGATTTCGATAAGAAAATTTACAAATTTTCTTGTACATATTTCATAATTACAGAGGAAAGCATAAACAAAATAATTTTTATGAACCTAAGCATGACAAGCTATCATATACACTCAACTTTTCCCAGTAATAATTGATCTTTTCTGTCTTTAACACTATGATTTAAATTGAATTGAAGACCCTCAATTTAAAAAAAAATCTAAAAAGCAATTAAGAAGTAATTTACTTAATAATATCGAATTAGCTGTCATTTTCTTTATCACGACAACTACATTTCCACTAGTTTATAAACAAAGACACCATTTTGATTCATGCAGATACATTCATTAAACAAACTATCGCAAAATGAAAGGAAACATGTTTTTTATTTCTTAACGGTAACCGGAAAAAAAGAAAGATATTATTTCTAGTAATAGAGATTGTCGAGGAAAATGTTTCTCGTATTTAGGTGATATTTATCTGATTTAAAAAATGCAAGATCATTAGGATCCAAATTAAAATAATTCCCATAACGATAATCTAGAAAAGTTTATTTTTAAAGAAATGTCATTCCGTTGGAGCTTCTAAAGTATTTCTGAAATGCGACCTCATTAGATAAGGATTAATTAAATAGACGAATTTTGGATTATATATCATAAGAATTTGGAGTAATAATCTCTATTTGGTGGCATTTTTCTTAAAGAAAATTCGAATAATAATCAAATGGAATTTTTTGGCCCGTGAGTAAAAGACAAATATTTAAAAACATTTGCAAATTGAAGTTGCAAAGATTAATAAATGTTAGCTTTTGGGAAAATGCAAGTCTTTTCTGTTTTATTCTGGTGGTATTTATTTTGTCGTTTTGAGTAGTTAATATTAGCATTTCGAAAAAAGTTTGCGTTTTGAACAATTGCAATTTTGGAAACAAATATAAACCCGCTTATAAAGTGAATATATAAATAAGAAAATATACACTTCAGGTTTATTATTGTGATAACTAATTTTTTTTCTCTTTTTCACGAAGTAATTAAAGAATGCGTTTTAGCTTAGTCTATTCTTTAGAATAAACAATAACAGAATAGACTAAATTTTAACAAGAAGATCGTTATTCAAACGTAACAACGAAAAATTACAATAACTTTTATTTAAAAATTATACCTAAATTTTAAAGGACAGAAAATATATATTTGACGAAAGCATACAATTTGTATATCATTTTGTTATAGTGATACATTCAAAGCATAAATGTCTAACTATGAAATTCAGTAAATATATAATCAATTCATTTTTCAATAAAATAACTCATTTATTTAATGTAATAATGAATAAAAACCTTTGCAATTTGTATTAAACAAATTATTTCACACATTAATGAATTGTTTCATTAAATAAATATAAATTTTAAAAAATAAGTAATTATAGACTGTTACAATTATCATAATTAAATTGTAAAATTCACTTCGTTCGAATAAGAAAATAATAATTTTTTTTCCATCAAACTTAGTTTAATTTCAAATCTTTCATTTACTGCAATTATTTACTTTACTTTTAATATTAAAAAAAGAAATCATAGCTTAATTCAGCTGAGTAGTTTGTACTTTACATATAGTATAATAAACCCGCTTTTTATCTGGCACTCTAAAGGAATGAAGGTTGTTATTATTTAATGAAGAATAACTTTTAAAACCGCAGAATAACTCGCTGGAACTTCGTTCTATTTTTCCAAGTGTTTTTTTTATTACTTCATGAAATATATTATATCTCGACTTATTCAAACTCAAAATTAGGTTGCTTCTAATTTTTTCTACTGCTTAGAACATTTTTCATTTTAAGAATTAATACGATTCTAAAATTTAGAAATAAAAGGAAAAAATTTGTCCATTCTTTTTTCGAAAAATGAGCCGAAAATAGTTTCAACAAATAGTCGTACCAGCAGAAGAAGCTGTCAGTCATACTTTACAATTACATTAGGAAGTTCATCGTAATCACGTGGATGAGATGGTAATCTCATACAACAAAGAGATGCTTGTGTTAAAAAAGTGCTAATAACGGGTGTCCCAAAATTAACGCAAAATTTGAATTTGCCATCATTGAAGCAGTAAAGTGTTGGCAACCTTATTGAAAAAAACCATTTGACAGCTGATAGTTTAGAATTAGTAAAAATGGTGCGTTACATGATATAACAACGTATTTCCGTTGTTGAAAAATATTAAAAAAATGAAACTCTAGCTGCCAGAGTTTGAAAATTTGAGAACAGACCCCCTAAATCGTGTGATTTAGCACCATTAGATTTCATTTTATGGTGCTATTTGAAGTCAAAGGTCTATCCCAACAAGCCCACGAGCACGCATGCATTGAAGAAGGAAATGCAAAGGTGCATCAACGAAATTCAGCCATAATCATGCGCGATGGTTATGGAAAATTTCAAAAAAAAAAAAAAAAAAAAATGCGTATGTACCAGCAAAATCATCAAGGGCATTTGCCCTGTATGTTATTCCATATAGGGCAAACCCTAGATAAGATAACCTTATCTTGTGTGCTATACGATTCAGTAAAAATATAACAATTTAACGGGAAAAAAAACAGTGTTTTTTATTTAATTCAAATCTTGCGTTAATCCGGTGTTCTATCGTGTAACGCTCTATCTAAACTATCAGCCGTCAAATGTTTTTTTTAAAGGTTGCCAACACTTTAGTGCACGAATGGTAGCAAATTCAAATCTTGCGTTAATTTTGGGACATCCTTCATAAAAGTCGTCATCTCATAAGCAAATCCACTAGAAAAGAAGATGAAATCTTTCACTTGACCGAAGGTTTCAACTCGGTTAGAAAACGAATACCAATTTTGTATATAGTAAAATTTAGCGAGGAACATATGCCAGTGACTAAGCAAAGAATATAAATATTATTAACCTGCTATGAAGAAAGTTTAAGTATGAAAAAGAGTCATTGAAACAGTAGATGAAATTTTTTACATTTTATGAAACCTAACCGCAATCAAAGCAAATTCCTTTTTAAGCAATATTTTGGGCTTCTGTTATAGTATTGTATATTTTTAAAATGGTTTTGATTTGCCCCACGACGACCCACTTAACCGAAAGAGTGTAAAACTGTGAAGGCCACATGGGAGAGAACCATTATTTATATATTGAAAAACTACAATCCAGAATATGGGCGGTAATTAAGGATATACATTATAGTTCATTTGACTAAAATATTATATTGACTAAATATTTAACTAATATTATATATTGACTAAAATATTAAATTATATAGTTAACAAACCATTTCTGGGTTCAAGAGACTAAATTGAAAAGTACATAGAGAAAGTAGTAACGCACATAAACATAAAAATAATATCACAATGTTAATAATATCACAAAGGATAAAAGATATAGTATATTGTATAGCAGTATCAAACAACGTACCAATATCTAAAACACCAAGTAAACCCATTATGCAAAGTGAATAATAAGTGAATGGCACAAATACAAAGTAAAAATGCAAAGTAGATCGAGAAACACACACACACACACAAAGTACCACTAGAAAGTAAATCCAGAATATGAGCAGAAAGATACAATTTTTTTTAATAACTATAATACTGCATAGAAAACTACAGCAACTACAAGCTGTGGCAGATTAATTTCATAAAGAAAGCATAAATTTAAACAAGATTGCAAACAACCCAAGGCACAGATCCATCATTCTAGCCTCTTCTGAATATTTTCACAAATATCTCTGGAGATTTCATATATATATTAATGTATTGCGTTGGCAACTAAGTAATTGCGGATTTTTTTTAGAAAATCAAAGACAATTTTTTCATGGAACTAAATAACTTTATTCTCTAATGTATTGCCCATTTTGATCAATGACCTTTTGCCATCTTTCAGGCAGCATCATAATCCCACGTTCATAAAACTTCTGGTTTTTATTAGCAAAAGACTGAATCAGGTACGATTTGACATCATCATCATTATTGAAATTTTTACCATTCAAGGAGTTTTGTAAAGATCGAAACAAAAAGTAATCAGATAGTGCAAGGTCAGGACTATATGGTGGATGTGGCAAAACATCCCAACCAAGCTCCAATAATTTTTGCCGAGTGACCAAAGATGTGTGTGGTCCTGCATTGTCATGATGGAATACAACACCTTTATGATTTGTCAATTCGGGCCGCTTTTCTTCAACTGCATTGTTTAATTTCGTTAGTTGTTCAATGTAGACATCAGAATTGATCGTTCGGTTGGGTGGTAAGAGTTCAAAGTAGACAATTCCTTTGTAATCCCACCAAATTGATAACAAAACCTTCTTTTGATAAATATCAGCTTTTGATGTTGGTTGAGTTGGTTCACCTGGCCTGCTCCACGATCTTTTCCGCTTGATATTGTTGGAAACAACCCATTTTTCATCGCCAGTTATCAGTCGTTTTAAAAATGGATCATTTTCATTACGTTTCTTAAGCAAATCGCAGCTGTTAATGCGTTGCGTTGAATGCGTTTCTTTCAGTTCGTGAGGAACCCATGTATCGAGTTTTTGAACATAGCCAAGTTGTTTTAAGTGATTTTCAATGCATGTATGTGATACATAAAGCTTCTCTGCAATCTCACGTGTTGTATTGCTTTGATTAGGTCTTCATCAACTTCAACTGGACGACCAGAGCGTTTTTCATCTTTGAGTGAAAAATCACCAGAACGAAATTTGGCAAACCAATTTTGACACTGCCGTTCTTTTAAGGCTTCGTCACCATAAACAGCACATAACTTTTTATGAGCTTGCGATGCGTTTTTTCCTTTGGCGAAATAAAAAAGCAAAATATGACGAAAATGTTCCTTTTGATTTTCCATTTTTCAACGAACGCCAAACGAAAACTACGCAATCGATCAAAAAACTTTTTTTTACTGATTGACAGCTGAATTGCCAACTATCAAATAACAAAATGTGTTTTACATTTGTAGTACGTCTGCAAACCTAAAAATTCAACTGAAGCCATCTATGAGTGAAATACGCAATTACTTAGTTGCCAACCCAATATATTTTTACACAAATGTATATTTTTATATTAATTTCTGAAACAATATGAATGCAAAAATGGGTTCTTCATTCATCTTTTTCTTTAAATTTGTATGTAAATTTAAAGCCCATTTACGCTATTTTCATATGCTCCTCCTATCGTGTAATTTTAGGCGTATTATTCTAGTTATATAGTTTGTGAAAAAAAATATATTTCATCCTTTAACAGTAACATATATTTTGGCATGTCTTTTTATCGTGTAATTTTAGGCGTATTATTCTAGTTATATAGTTTGTGAAAAAAAATATATTTCGTCCTTTAACTATAACATATATTTTAGCATGTCTTTTTATTCCGAATATTGCATCATTTAAATGTCTCTGTTTTTCAAAATATAATAAAAACCGTTTAAATTTTAATAAAAATTAACACCTATGTTCCTTTAAATATTTTACTGTCAAAAGAATTCATATATGACTGAAATTTTTTTAAAGGATCATTGAAAATTTTGATCACGTTGGCAACTTTATTAGAAGACAAATATTACAGCGTCCATTCCTTGATTATTTTTGGACTTCTGATATTTTTTCTTTCATTTCAAGTCCCTTGTTTGTCGATTTATTTATCAGGAAAAGTAAGAGCCCTCACCAAAGAGAAGTTTTGTCGTTTCTGCAAGAAACATTATTTGTTTGTCGCCAATTGGCGATAGCAGAATTAGTTTATTTCAAACGTCACTTTTTGCTGTCTCGGGAGTTCCGAGCAATCAGGAAATGCCTCTTCACACAGAATTCTGTGTGAGAAAACGTGATTGTGAGATAAATGATTGTCTCAGATTCTATTTTAGGCATTAGTTGCTTCAAATATTTCTTGAGTTCTCATAATAATTTTGATAAAACCAAAAAAATTTACTAAATTACTTATCAGTAACGAGAATCAATTATATTCCTTTCTATAAAGTCATAACAGCCATGATTGCACTTGTTTAACAGTGACGCATATTTTATTTGGTAAATTAGTTAAGTAAAGTGGTAAGAGAAGTAAACAAAAGTGCAGTTGATATTATTTTCTATTTTAATATCGATTGAAAGTTTCTTATAAATAAAATATTTTATATCACCATAATTATTTTTTAAATAATTTCTCCCTTTCGTCTGGAAAAACCAGACGATTTTTGAACTAAGTAAATTAAATAATATTAAAGAAATCTGACTATTTTGTGAATACGAACGTACTTTTTCCTACAAGAAATAAAAAACATTTATTTTTTTTACTAGTTTAGAACTTCATCTTTCATATAGAGTTTTGTATTGACGAAGTGGGATATTATTTTGGAGTCATATCAGTAAAGATATAATTATTGTAAGAAGTTGGATACTTGACCGACTTAAGAAAAAATAATACACGTATAAAACTGATAAATTATTATACCATATTAAAAATTCTAAGCATACTTTTTTAAAGAAATTTTATTTCCTGATTACTTTGTCTCGCAAAAATATTTTAATTAATTTATTAATATGAGCAATTCTATATACATTTGTTTCAGGAAACACTAGGATCATGATAAGAATAAATTTTATTAAATACTCAATTTTATGTGAAATTTATTGGAAAATTCTAATTTTAACTAAAATTACTTTAAATTTTAATTTGCAAGCGTTTTCCACTTCGAAAATCTGATACAATAAATATTATTTCAATCATCTTTGTGACCTCATTGTTTACATATTTTTACATTTTACAAGAAAAAAATCTTTAAAATTTCAGATTTCAAAAAGGAATCGTCTTTAAATATTGAACAAAACGATACATCAAGACTTCGAATACATCATAATAAACTATCAACACTGTTAACAACGGATCTCTATGAAGTATCCTTAAATCTTAAGCTTCATTGTGGCTTTACATCAACTAAATCGATCTTTTTCAACTTATATCATAACTCAGTCTTAAGATCAATCAGAACAGAGAATGCCACAATCTGTCAACGTATCCAAAAGTTAAAATTTCTGCAGTTAATGGAAATATGGAACTGAGCAGGGAATGAAGACGTGGGATATAAGAGTGATGGATTATTTTTGGTTGTAGAGCCAAAACCATACATATTGCTGTCTTTTTCAAGCAAGGAACGAAAATTGACAGCTTTTCCCTCAATAGTGATTTATATATTTCTGAGAATAGAAGTTTGGGTTTTTTTCGAATTTGTTTTATGTATTTGTGACAGGTTAATCAATTCCAAAGCTGTCTTCAAAATATTATCGAAATAAATCAGTTGGGAGCCCACAGCTGTTGGAACTTCAAAATTTCTTGACGACGCAATAATTTCAAAGTCCATTAACGCTCCTTTTTCAGCAGCTGTTTTGCTTCAGATTGAAAAAGAAACAATAAGTCCCTGATTTTGGTATGACAACTTGATGAAATGTCAAAATATTAAATGAGAGAAAGCCAAGTTACATTATTTGTATCACTGTTGATTTAGGGTTGCTTAAATTGGGTAAAATCAAAACTTTAAGAGAATACGTCAGCCCATAATACATATAAAGAAGTCTTAAATAGCTTTTTAGACTTTACATTCATCTTTCAATCTCATTATGAGACAATTTTCTATCTGAATTTTCTATCAATCTTTTGTTCTGTCTTTTATTTTATATAATTATTAGTTTTCGTAAAATAGTTTATTAGTAATTAATCGTAAATTGGTTTCTTTCATTATTAAGTGCAGTACAATTATGTTGAAACTCGAATTATTATTATATAATTGAGAAGATAGTGTTACAATTTATTTCAGTAGTTCCAAATACGAAAAACAACAAGAATCGACCACAGATAGACGAATATTTATGTAATGATTTTGCCAAATCATTATTTATCGTTACCAAATTAAGAAAGAAAGGTAAAGGAAGCAAAATCAAAATTTTTAGGACGAATTATTTTGATTCTTTCGAAATTCTATGCTTTATTTATACTGAAAAAGAGAATTTAAATCAAATGCTTTAAAAGTTTAAGGCCGGAATAGCCTGGTTGGTAGAGCGTTGGATTCGCGTCCCTTAGGTTGTGAGTTCGAACCCCGCCGGCCGAAGATTCGCGCGTGCTTGGTGGCTGACGCGCGTTAAATCTGTCGTGGTCACAAAGTCCTCGATGTCGAGAGTAATACCACTGGGGGTACTGGATCAGTGGTGATCGTTCTCTGATTCAGGTCAAAATTACGATCTGTGGTTGAGTGAATGAAATGCGTGAATGAAGTCCGCCCCTTAAAAAGAGTTGTGACGTGTGTGTAGCTAAGTCATTCTCTTGGCCCTAGATGGCACTTCCCCTCAGGCTTAAATAGGCTGTCTTCGAACAGCGGGCTTGTCCATGGTAAGTGCCATAAAAAACAACAACTTTAAAAATTTAGCAGCACGAATGCACGCACACATCCAAACATATCATTCTTAGATATGATTTTTAAATTTGACTTAAAATCTAATATCAAGAGCAAATTATCATATAAATTAATCTTGAATATCAAGAAAAATCATGTTTCATATTGGTGATGGGCATTAAATAAATCCATATGAAAGTACATTCATCCATTACATTCAAACATTAAATCCATATGAAAGTACATTCATCCATTACATTCAAACATTAAATCCATACAAAAGTACATTCTTACAAAAGTTGAGTGAAATTGTCCTCAAACAATTTAGCTCTTAAAAAATTCTTAGCCCTATTCGTGCTGTATATTAATATGATTATATTCTCTACATATTAATAAATATTATATGAAAGAAGTAAATGTTTTCTCATACTAATATTTATTAAAACAATATGATTACATCTAGTTTTTGAGTGGATAAATTGGAATTTTATTTTGCTAAGTATACTAAATGTCAAAATTTCAGCATTAAAGTTTATCCTTTGCTTTGGGCCCTGTAGAAATAGAAATACTTTTAACTTAATTTGATACCGAAAGAGCTAAGATAAGCTTTCAAACTCTGTTAAGCTTTTTAAAATTTTAATTTCAATTCTTTTAAAAGAAAAACAAAAGAAATAAAGGTGAAATAAATATAGGTGAATCTAAAGATGAAAGCCAAATTAGATATAAAATTTCCGATTATTCTCTAAGTAGAACGAAAACAAAAATTCAAGCATATCCCATTAATATTCTCTTTTAATATTCCTTACATCAATATTTGATATATATTAATATACTTGGAAGAGAGTAAAATTTTTATAACGATAAATAAACATGAATATTTGAAATACTGAAGTTTGCTTTAAGTTATACATTCTTTACAAGAATTTAAATAATATGAAAAGTTATTTATATTACCTTGCTTCTAAAAAATGAGTTATAGTTCGAGCAAAATTTTAACATAATATTAATATACTGAATTTTATTAACATACTTAATATAAAAGACCATGAAAGAAGCACCATTTACTGTGACATGATTGAAATTCATGTAGATCCATACTAATCCAAACAGCACGTAGCGAGAAAACATTGGTAAAAAAATATTCTATTAAAACAGAAATATTCAAGACGAATATTAAAAACACGAAAGAAAAGATCTCCATTCACCTTTATATTAATATTCATCAGCCTGCTTATATAATGATTTTTTATTAATAAGAATCGCTGCGTGAATTTTGTCCACCAAAAGCAAGTGCAGAAACATAATTTATGCAAATGTATTTAATGAAATTAGTAATGTCCGAGCTTTCACATCTTTACCCTAAGAGATATTCTTACAGTATGTGGCCATTAACATCTTATAATGCAAGCTTCTTTTGTTCACTGTTGACAGACATTGTTTTTGCTCATCAATTGTTTTACTACGTTATCATTTTTCTTCACCTCCATTAAACATCGTCGCTCTAATTTGTATTGATGTCCCTTTCTTCGTGGAATACCTGTGGGTAATCGCCTGCATTCAGATGTAAATCTTAATGGATATGACACTTTTAGCTTTATTAAAAAAGATTCCTGGCAGCGCGGTTTGCAACTTTTAATTATGATTTTTTTTTTTTGCCAGTTCACAAGATGTTAATTCATCTTTCTACATAAAGATGAATTTTTAAGGCAGTAAATATTCTAAAATATATAGTGAAAGTGCGCAGGTGGGGTTTCCCTTCAAGGTTAGAGCTTCGTTTTTTTTTTTTTGTTTGTTTTGTTTTTTTTAGATTTGTTTAATACTTTGTTTTGATATAATAAAAATTCATTCTGCGAGGCATATTTTTTCAAAACTAATTAACATAAAATGCAAAAATATATGAAAAGAAAGTGTTAAATTACTTATTGAAAATATGTTAAATATTACCCACGTTACCCCTTTATTGTTAAACAAAGCCCACTTATTGTATAAAAGGACGAAAGAAAGCAATATAAAGTTCCCACATTTTTTTTAGATATTTTACTAACATTATTAAAGTATAAGATATAACAAATTAAATCCTGTACGTATGCTTTTTATAATCCCAGAAAAGTTAGAAGTAAGCAGTCATTCATAAAAAAATTTTCATTTCTTTTTACATGGCATTTAATGAATATTTTTTATGAGCATGCGCATGAAGATGGTGAGTATAAATAAAAGAATGCTGACATTTTAAATATTTTTTAATATAAATAATATTTTCTACCAAATAACCAAAAAAACATCAAATATCCCTTATGGGTATTTTTGTGAAGATGATGAATATTAATAAAAAAATGAGAAAAATTGATGTTTAACTCATCTTTTACTCCAATATACAGAATATTCCTTCTAGTAGCTAAGCAAAGATAGAATTTTACAGTACATACATTATAAAAAGAAATTTTATTTCTATTTCAACCGTGGCTTTGAAAATTCACATATATGGAAAATACCTTTACTTAACATTCTCTTGACAAGAAAAACCTCTGTGCTACAATAAAGAGGCCCAGCACAAACATTCGTAATTACTTTATTTTTTGCTAAAACAATATTTAATTTTTCATTCCACATTCATCTGTTACTAAAATTCCAGTATATCTTTCTACCCGGATTAAATGGTTTTTATCATTATATAAAACACCTAGAAAATAAACAAAGCTCTTAACTAATGTGCATTGATGGAGAAAATAATGGAAACAGTGTGAATGAATAAAAAATTCATCCTTATTAAAAAACCATAAAGCAATCTTTAGCAAATATAATGGTCTGAAAGTGCCAAGATGTTAAATTAAGCAAATTTTGAATGATGTTTAAGGATATATTAAACACTTCTTTGGGAATAAATCATGAAAGTTTGGAAATGATGGAAAAGGATATCAGCTAAGGATTCTTTTTTTAAAAAGAGACTACAACCGCTCAGTATTATTGTCAGGGAAATGGGGCGGCTAAAGAAGATGGGCATTTAATATTTTATGTTCTTTAAACCATGGCTTGGTAGTTCCAGCTGTATAGATTTGTTAGGTATTATACTAGAAAATTCCTCCTTTAGACGTTTTTGAACCATATGATGAAATTTGTTGGCTAAAATACTCGCTCCTAGTTAATTGACCGTCTAGAATAATGACGGAACATGTAAGGAACTATGACATCATTACCTAAATCGTGACTCAACCACTATCACACATCATATTTGGACGAAGGTTATTCAAGATCATGAGGTTGTAAAGTTACAGCATTCAAGCTCTGTTTTGATCCAACCGTACACATATCCTGTTTAGAAATAAATATCAAAAACAAACATGTATAAAATAAAAGAAACGACTAATTACTAAACCATAACGTTTTTTAAAAACTTCTTTCTACCAAACTTTATGGTGCCAGCACAACTGGAGAAGACATTTTTCTGTCATATGAGTAAAAATTGTTCTGAAAAGTCGATAGGCTTGCTGTGGAGTTTTGTTTGCGATGTCTAGATGAAGACTTGCATGTTTTTAGAAATCTTATCTTTCTCAATATCACCAAAATTAATAAATTAAAAATTGAACTGCAGTATTGAGAAAATAAAGAGACTAAAATGTTATGTTTCCGTGATGAATATTTTCTTATTCTTTTAGACTTGATTGAATTCAGATAGCTCAAGAAATTCAACGGATAATTCCAGGTTAAAATATTTTAAAAGACGATGAACATTTCTTCGAATTTGCTTAGACAAAAAAATATTTTATTTACTATTTAAAAGGAAAATTCGGATTTGGATTACACACATTATTAAATTAAAGTTGAAATTTAGAAAAACTGATTCTAATTTCAGAATTATCAAAAAGGATTGTATCATGTTCAACGTAATACATATTTATTGATAAGAAATATTAAGGATTCAAATTCCTAATAAGAGTGAAAATCTATTACTTTTTCTTTTAACTGATCAAAAATCGCCTAATGTCTGTTTCAAGATACAATGAAGACTTATCTTCAAGTTAGGCAGTGTTCGATTAAAATTCTATCAAATGTTCAAACCATTTTCAGTCCCTGTCGTTCGCTGAATAAATATTTTTCCAAAATCCTCTTCGTAAAACATTAACAATATATATATTTTTAAAATATTGAATATTTTTTCTACATATTAGATAAAAATAAATAAAAACGTCTAATGTAATTATAGAATGAAACTGGACATAACTGAGTTTCTTTTTTCACTCTGAAATTCCTGTTAACTTTTCATTTTATGATAGAAACCGATTATCTAGTTAAGGGGTAGCAATTAGTCAAAATTTCCTGATAGTGAATGCTTAGAAATATATATTCATCTTAGACTGATGATGTTAATTTCTTGTCATTAATTTTTTTTTGAATGATTTTTTAAAAGACATCCCAATTAGTAAATTCTATTTACTTATCATTTATCATTGCCAAAAAATTAAATAAAATGTAAATAAAAATTTTTAAATCATATATATTGAGATAACCCTGTGTGGAAGTCGAGACTTATCCGTATGTCGAGGCTACACTTTTGGAATCAACTGATTGTATAAATTTGAATGCTTTGACAAGTTCCTGAGATGTAATCTATCTAGGGTTGTAATAATGTGGATTTTTATCAGACTTAATTTTTTTTATTTCCTCATCATCTAACCAGTGTTTCAGAACCTATAAGTATCGTAGTTATCCTCCTGTTCCTAATTTTAAAAAATAGAGCCATGAATGTATTTTTGTTTGAATGCCAATATAATTCTGATTGCTATATTCTTATATAATATAGTTATAACTATTTTAATAGTTAAGGTATCTTTTATTTTATTTGGAGATTTAAAGAACTTTAAATGAGATCTAAGTTAACTCTAACTAACTAAACTAATTAACTAAAATAAACACGCAAGAGTCTATCTGTTAAAGGTTTTCAACGAAAAATGATTTCTAAGGATTCAATTATTTTGAATTAAACTCGGAAAAGTTTCATAGTAAAGATCTGAATGGAAAACGATTTTTAACAAATTAACTAGTAACTGAGAACAAACTTCGAATTCAACTAGCGAAAGAAATTTCAAATGACGACTAATTAAAATCACCATTTTAAATTTTTAAAAATTATGCGATTATTAAATTTTCAATTCATGGTATTCATTTAATAAAGTATACTTCTTAAATTATTTTAAATAATTACTGAATAAAATTAGAAATAGATCATGAAATCGACGAAACAAGACAGCTTTAAATGAAATAATCGAATTTAGTTATGAAGCTATAAATTAATTATTCTGATGAATTACTAATCCAAACTATTTTAATCGAAAGTTTTGAAACATTTGAAATGTGAATTTTAAAAAATCTGAGACTATTGCACATTGTAAGATGTAATATACATACATGTGTATTCAAGACATACATAAACAAAGGTAAAATAGCAGAACTTTAAAGGTTAATCAAAATAACTCTAAAAATATTCAGTGGAAGATAAAAGTTCAGATATGATGTCACTTTTACAAATATTAAATAGAAGTCAGAAAAATTTGTTCATTGTAAGAAAAGGAGTGAAATATGTAATTCTGATTCTCTATCTATTATAAATTCAGGTAGAAATTCTAGATGGTACGTCAAAACTGTTTCTTCTAAATTTTTAAAAAAGAATATAATTTGTTCTTTAAATTGATTAAGGTAAATATTTATTTCTATGATGAATAATAAATGAATGATAAAAGAATATTAAAAATGCTGCTTACTTTATCTAAAATTTGAATCAAATTTTATCTTAAGTAATAATCTAATAATATTAATAAATTAAAAGTTTATACGATTCTAAAAGAGGAAAATGAAATAAAAATTATTCAAATTTCCAGAAATTAATTTTAAAGAGAAATTTAATTCAATTTTGCTGGTGAAATGGGAAGCCATATATGAAATTTGTACTTGATAATATTGTAATATAATTTTTTTTTTAATATGGCTGAAAATATAGAAGCATTTGTAATTCCAATTGCAATAAAAGTAAAAAGTTTTAAATGCAAAAAATTCAAATTGTTAGAAATTTCTTAATGAATTTTAAAAAAAACCTGTTAGCAAACATCCATATATTATTAAATTTTATTGAAACACGCTGTGTTTCCATGAGATTTTCAAGATATATGCAATTTTTTGTAAATTATTCATTGTAAATTAATTTCACAAAATCTTTGAACAAAATACTTATCTAAAATCTTAATAAATGAATAATTTCTGGTATGGTTATTAAAATATCAAAAAAACGTATGTTTTTAAAATCGTATGTTAACAATATTAAGTAGTTAATCGAAAAAAAAAATTGAACAAAGTGCGAAAATTAAGAAACAATGTTTATACCAATACTAATATATGATATATGAAATATATTCGATATATAAAAATTATTAATTGCTGAAAACTTCAAATATTCAACATTTCGACATTTAAGTTTCATGATGTATATTTGTTTAAAAAATGCACTTTTACGATTTTAATATTGTTTATAGAATTAAAAATAACTATTATGGATTATTTTTAGCATCATAAATGTCTTGAAAGTACGATGAACTTAGAGGATAAATATTCATATTCCAAGAAGGAAAATATAGTCAACATTTACTTACTGAACCATTTCATTCAAAACATAATTTACATATTTCCTTAATTTGTAGTAATATGTATAGCTTCAAAGATAGTCAGAAGAATTTAAAAAAATCAATCTGCTTTATATTTCTCTAATATTATAGATAATCAGGTTACACATCAAGATAGGCTACACGTTTTTATTGTTACTATTGATTTTTTCTGAAGCATGAGAAGAAAATATAAATTGCTTGTTTTTTAGATTAATATATACATTTTTATACAATTTTGATTTTAAAAGCAAACTTGAGTTTCTACCTTTTTCAAATAAAACTGATACAACATGTAAAGCAAAATTTAAAAAATTTCAAATTTATAAACAGCTGAATTTCTATATTCGAACAAATAGAAACAAATCAAAAGCTACGTATTGCTCATTATTTTGTTACTGTAAAAATAATATAAAAATTATTTTTTACAATATTTATAAAAAAAAATTAAAAAAACAATGCATAACGATACTTCTGAAGCATCTTATCTGAAAATAAATCCGCAATAGTTGTCCAGTAAATAATTCTTTATTAATAATAACTGTCTAATAAATTATTAGATACTATAAAGAATATAGATGAAATATAATCTATCCTTTCTTGATTCTTCTCTAAGATCCATTTTTCTGGCTTATTTTCATTTGATCTGCTGAACCACAAGTACTTATATAAATTCAGAAATACTCATTTCTGAAAAATGAGTATGTTTGCTTGATATGAATAATATTCAAGAGCAGAAATAATATAGTCCATCTTCATGTCAAGCGATATATTTTTCTTTCTTTATGAATTAAAAAAAATAATGAGAATACATAAATTTCTATTAAGTAAAGCAAATGCAAATTAAAAATCAAGAATAAATGTTTCATTTTAATGATATTGCTTTTCTGAATTTATTTTGAAAAAGTATTTGAAATGTATTAGCTACATATCATTCCCAAAGAAAGAAAATAAGCATAATATCTAGGAAATTATTTGGAAACAAAACTCCGACAATTAATTCTTTGTTTTCATCAATTAAAAATAAATTTTGTCATGGAAATATTTTAGTGAAATTTCGCTAGAACAGGTTTCTGTAATACAGGTTCATTCTGAGATATAATTCTTAATGTTGAATCTTTTTTATTATGACCATTTCAGTAATTGTGTTCGTAATTCTTAAACTAATTTTCTTTCTTCAATTATATCCGAAGATATAGTATAATTTAGCATTTGCATTTATAATATTGTGGAAGAATACAACTAACACTTTTTAATTAATTTTTTTTAATTGCGGAAAATGAGCATTAAAAAATAAAATATTTTATTTTATTTAATAATAAAGAGTGAAGAACTTCAAATAATAAATATATACGCACATTTTAATTGGTATTATTTATATGAGATTCTTAGAAAAATCATTTTTTTTAAGTAAGACGAATTAATCTCCATTTTACAATTCATAGTACAATACCTTAAATATTTTTGATTTCAACTACATTTATATTCATTTTTGCTTTTATATTAGCATGAAATTGTTGATAGAGATGAATATACTTTCTTAATGCATTTTTCTTAAATGTTTTATTTTCTTTCATATTTTTAAATATTTTTTGGTAAAGCTTTAATCTGTATATGATAACTTTATCTGAAAAAATTTATATATAGTACTGGATACTGGAATAGAAGGAAATTAATTCAATTCCTATTCAAGTGTAATTTCAAATTCAGGAAAGAATTTCAGGCATTGGATTTTTTATTTGATATAAATTATTTATCCAATTAAATGCTTCACCTTCATACATTTATTTCATAAATTAACTTACTAAACTAAGAAAATTATATAAATTTCATTCAACAGGATAAATGAAATAAAAGAAATAGTAGATAGACTATTAAATTTTATAAAAATGAAATTATATTAGAAATAAATTTAAAATACGAAATTTATTTTTTATTACATTTCTGTTTTATAAATTCAGTTTTTACACTATCCTTCTGACATCACAGATATCCATTATTTGGCATGATTTACGACACACATTGTAGATACTGGATTATTGAATTTTCCAAATATAAATTCAGTTCCAAATCTAATTCTTTTTATAAAGAATATTAATAAATGAGGAAGAATTTTGCTATTTATTTTTACGTATTCCTTGTTTCAAATAATTGTTTTTCGGGCATCTAGAAATGATTTATTATCCTTGTGATGGATTACGATAGGAAGCAAATGACATATGAAAGCAATTCTTCTTTTTAAGAATATTCAGGAAAATAGAAAATATTTTAAAAATACATTATTTCTTAATTTCATTTCGTCTGAGGAATTTTTTATACGTTATAAAATCATGCAAATTTTAATGTGACCAGTTAACAGGTAAAATCTTTCTTTAAGTCAATCTTTCATTGTTTTATATTTCTAAACGAAACAAGTTAAATTCAAATTAACAACATCTATTCAAAAGATTTACTATGTTTTTCTGAAACCTTTCCATGCATTTTGAATTTGTGATTCATCATGAAAAATTTGTAAACAATGACAAAGATGTAAAATAATAATCAATATATGTTAATTAATTAGTTTTATCAGAAAATTGTCATATAAAAGCTACGTACTCGTAATTCAAAGAAGTAAAAAATGTTTTTAGTGCTTGAACATCTACAATTTTAGGCAGAGAAAAAAGTTTGTTTCACATTTTACATTATTCTCGATCGAGACAGATAAATTAAAAAGAAAAAAATTAATGGTCTATAAGTCATTGAAAAAGAAAAATAATTTCCTGTATGTCATTGAATATTTTAGAGTTTGATCTCACAGTTTTGAACCAAATAAATAAAAAAATAAAAGATGTGAGACAAATAAAAAAAATGCTGAGTTGAAACAGTAAAAGCTTTATTTAATTTCATGAAATTAACTATTTAAAGTGATTTTTTAAAATTAGATATCAGTTTTGTTTATTGTTTACACCTATCACATTAACTTTTGTTCCACTTTAGAGGTACCCACAGAAAACATTTGTTCATTCATTTTGTAAGAAAATTACATTATAGTTATAAATATATATAATAAAATTCCGTTTGTATTTTAATAGAAAATTATGAAGTAGTTAAAAATGAAGCACCTACGAGATTGTGTTAACTTGGTATTTGAAAAATATGAAAGGTGTTAACTCTAATCTGCTAGAAAAGCAAGTTTTCTTAAAAGATAAAAAAATGGCTGCATAACGATTCTCCAAGAACAAATGCTTCCATCCCTTGTAAACGTTTTTTTGCATTAAAGTTCCTTAATGGTAGTCAGTGATATCTATTAGAAAATATAATTCAACAAACTTTAACAGAAACAGAACAGAATCAGAAATTAAACAAAACCGAAGAGATAAATTTAACATATAAGTATCGGTAACTGAACGATTAGGAGAAAAAGTAATGCTTTAGAGGTAAAAAAGAAATCATTTGTGAAAGGATATTTTAAGATCAGAACTACGCATTTCTTATTTAAAAAAAAGTAAAGAGGATTACATTAAAGAATTGTTCCTGTTTTCGTTTCCCCATTAGTTTTCTTCAGAACAAGACGCAATCTCGAATTTTCATTGTCATTTTCATGTTCTGCATTAAAAAACTATTTGTGTTTGGCTGATTATGTTTCCATTGTGAAATTTGCTCTGCATTGTCTAATTCATTATTCCCTAGTTTTGTTGAAATTCTTCCTAATAGTTTTATTATTTTTATTTTCCACCATCATCATGAATGCTTTCGTAGGCCACTGAATTTTGTTTGGTATTGTAAAAGTGCTGCAAGAAATTATAAAGCTGGGAACATTATGCAACTCTTTGGAAAAATTTAAACATTGTGATTTATATTGCATTTTAGAATTTCGATCGATTTATCGAATTTAATTTAACCATTCAACTAATTAGAGATCTAAAAGTTAGTGTAAGAGTTTGAGAAAAGGTGTTTTGTATTTAACTGCTTCGATTCAAGCACAACTTTATTCATAATCTCAATAGCAAATTAAACGTTTCTAATTGGCTCTTTGTTAAAATGGAACGATAAAGAATAAATAAAGAGTTTAGAGATTTTGTTTTTACTAAATGCAATTTGCAAGTGTTTTTAATTTAGAACTTATTTACACTTCTAGTTAGATGAATCGAAATAAAAAGCTTCCAAATTTGTTTAGTTCTGTAATTCAAAATGATTCTATTAATACTTCATTCATTGCTTGATTCTTTTTTCTATTATTGCTGAATCAGTGGCATAAATTAATAAAAGAAACATCAAAAAATTATTTAGCATTGATATAGAAATTATTTTGTCGAAAGATTATTTTAAAAAATTGTAAAAGGAGAAAATGTGTAAAACATTATAACGTTATTAAAAGTTTAAAAAAATCGCTGCAAATTTGTTTTGTTAAAATTGTTCCTTTAAAGGCTATTTTACATCAATTCAAAAACGTAATAAGCAAATAAAGCATTAAATGCTTAGTTATTAAATGATTCGTATTAATTTTAAAGGGAAAATGTTTAAGCAAAAATGTTAAAGGAATGGCATTGTTAACATACATTTCTATAAGATGTAATGAGGATAATTTGCAAATTCATCAGTGTAAAACTGATTTTAAGTTTCCATGCTTATGTATTCTAATAATAAACGATACTCAAAAATTTTAATTTTCAATAAATTTTTCTTACAGCTGTCAGATATTTTGTAAATCATTCCAACCAATTCTATTCATAATTAAAATTTTAAATTGCTGTTCAATCCAATTTAAATACTTCCAGAATTTATGCTATTTAATTTCTTATTGCTTCTTTGATAAAAAAAAACATCGTAAAAATGGTAATAAAAATTAAGAAATTTCCTCTTATCTACTTGTATGCATTCTAATATATATGAATTTTAAAATGAATACATTAGTAACTATTTGAATTAAGTGAAAGATTACTAAATTTTTAAACAATAATTATATAAATTAAATTATTCCAGAATAAAATAGAATATTTATAATTTGTATATAATTTATCATTTATTCAATAAAATATAACATATTCCGGATTAGCTCTGCGTCATTAACCTTAAAAGTAATGATTATTCAATGCAACTATTTAACTGAAGAGTTAATTAAAAGTCAATTCGTAAGAGAAATAAATACTTCTGCACCGAGACCAATAATTAGAACCATCCAACGTTTTCGATATTTCTAGTTTATACAGACTTGCCTCTGATGATCTTTGCTGGAATTTTAATGCCTATTATTTCAATTTGAAATTCTGAAACATCAACTGGACATTTACTCATTTCATTATCTGCGATGTCAGGTTTAAGTACTATCATTAGTTTCGTTCGGCATGTGGTACTACTGTGCGAGTGTAATTACGGTGTAGTTGCTTTTGCAAAATAAATTTAAAATATTTAAATCAAATACAGATAATTTAAAAATTTCCCTTTAATGCAAAGTATATGAATATGATAATTACACTACCAACGTGGAATTATCATTCCTTGAAATTTTAATCCATGCTTCAACTGGAAGATAAGGTATTTATTATCCATAGATCCATAGAATTTATTGTGATTTTCGTTATTTTAAATTCTGATTTCAACTATCATCATGAATGATACATTCTCTTTGAAATAATGCGAAACGAGAGTAATTAAAATATGTGAAAAAAGATATCCTTTCCCAATAGAAAATTGTTTGTTAGAATTATAATGAAAAAACATGATTCTGTTAACAGAGAAGCTAAAAATTTTTTTTAATTTTTAAAATTAAAGCATTTTGATACCAATTAATTTAATTAAAATTACAGATGGGAGGCAATTAAAATTCAATAGTGTTCCTTGATTAAAACAGATTTCAGATGTTGAGGTTCGAACAATAAAAAGTAATTCATAAAGTGAATATAACTATCACTCATATAACTATAATAATTATTTATTATTAACTATTTTATTAAAATTACAAGGGGAAGGTATTTAAGGTAAATCCAATAAAAATTATTAGAAAAGGCGTTATGAGTAAAGCAGATTTTGAAGCCGAGTTCGAAACTTTATAAGGTTTGTAATATTAAAAAATCATAAATTATTTAGCATACAAAAATTTATATATTTCTTCAAATTATTTATATAAAAAGAATTATGAAGGATTACAGTGTAAAAAGCAGCGCTAGAAATGGCTAAGATAGTAAATCAAAGTGAAGGCTTCATTCTGTATAGTTTTGGTAGATTGCAGGCATATATGCTGCAATCTACCACAATCACGATATTATCACATGTATCAAGAATGTAAAACTTAATTCTTTATTCAATTTACTGTTTTTCATAATTCTTTATACTAATTGACTGGGCCAGTTCTGTGTATAGCGGCTATTGCATTTGGTGGTGATTTCTTTTCTTTTCTTACTTGTTTAAATACGAAACTCATAGTTAGAATAGTATGTTGACTAAATTAGACTACATTTGATTGAACCAAGTTTTACAATGGAGCTTCAAACATTTTACGTTAATTTTCGAACACATTTTAATAACTGCACATGCGTGTTAAGTGAGAAATGAGTATTGGCGTGGAATATAAAGTTTCAACAATGGCAGAGCACTACGCCAATGTTGTCAAATCCATGCAATTAATTGCTGGTGAACGTTCTTTGTTATATGAACATTTGTTTTGCGAACTTTAAATTCATCAGCTTTATTATTACCTTTTCTGTAATTCTTGTCTTACATACTTTCAGCCTTACAATTCGTAATGTTTTTTTCTTCTCTTCTTTGAGCCGAGTAAGCTGAGTATTATATAATAATATGCGCTGCCTAAATGTTTTCTAATCATTAAACATCACACCATGATTTTTAAAATACTCTGTACAGTTTTTCCATATTGGTAAAATATATTATGAACTTAATAGTTGAAAATTTTTTTCCGAATTATATTTCTTTCAGAAACAGATATATTTCTGCTATTTTAAAAAAAATTTTCTTCTGGAAAATTTTTAACAAAAATTTTATTATAATTATTTCAAAAGTATCTTAGAAGACTGTCAATTTATTAGATAAATGAATTTGAATGACTTTTTAAAAAATTTCAGTTTGAATCTCTCTTATAATCGAAAGTTCAATGAAAATTTTGAATTTAAAATTTATAATACTGAATAAAACGAATTTACATATTAATTATAATTATCTATATTCATTAAGGTTTTATAATGTGCTAATTAATTATAAGAGGAAAAATTCTTTAAGTGTTATTTTTAAGCACCAATCAGGAAAAAAAACAAATGGTCTATAAAAGACGAATAAAATGCAATGCGAATAAAATGCAATGCGAATAAAATGCATTAATTTATTTTTATCGCAATTCCAGTTTAAAATTACATTAAGAATATTATCATCTGTCTTTTACCACATTAATATTTAACTGTTTAGAAAATTTATTTTTATTTTCTTTTTTTTTTATTCAAATATTACTGTAAAATAAGTTTAAATAGCAGTCTTGCGTTATTTGGCTTGAGCACTAATTCGGTTGAAAATGGTCCAATATAATACTGACTGCAATTTTTATTTTAATTCCAATTTTTTTATTTTGATATTTTCCAATTCGTATGCGTTAAATATCAGAATTCCTATTTAGCTTTGCAAAGCAAATGAAATCACTTTAAACAATAGCGGTTGAATATGAAACGCAATAACTCGATTTTCCTGATTTCCCAGTTGAGCCATTTGGAGAGCAACTCATTTTACTCTTTAGTTTTTTAAAAAGGAAAAAAAATAGCGTATATTTTGAGTTCTCTTTGGTATTCTAATTCAAAACTGCATTTTTGTCGATCTTTCAATTTTTCTTTTTTATTTCATTAAAATGAGAAATAATATATGTAGCTTTAATAATATCTAATAAAAGACCAACTTTATTTAATTCGATAGTCTTAAGCAGTAACAAAATATTTTTTGTTTTGTTTCGTAATGAGATTTACAAATTTAGATCAAGGAGTCGAAATTTTAGTTTCTGGACTCAACCGACATTAAAATGCAGTATGAGTTAAATGTAATCAACGAATGTATTCTCGCCGAAACTTCTTCACATACTCTCAAATGAAGGTGCGATACTCCTTCCCCTCACCTGACCTAAAAATTGTGAATTCTCATATCTTCTCCAAAATGTGTGAATTTCTATTTTCAGAGCCTCCTGCATGAGCTATGAAGATCAACTCCATGATAGATTTTGTTCCAAATCTGACATCTACTGCATTTTAGGTGCCCAATCTGAGAATCAGATATAATCTAACTCTTTAGTTTGTAGTTATCGTATATTCGGACAGCCTTTTTCTGACTGAATTTCGGTCAAAATTTGGTAAAAATTTAAAGATTTGGCGTTAATTTCCAATGCCAAATTTCATTCACAATTTAATATGTAATGTAAAATGTAATATTTTTTCTGTTTTCTCTCGCTCGCTCTCTCTTTCTTGGACCAATATGCGTTTTCTCTAGAGGGTTCTTTGTTGTTTTCAGGTGTCCAATGTCATTAAGGGTTCTTTGTTCCATCTTGCTAGGTGGGGTTGCTCTTCGGCTGCCTCATCAAGTTTCACGCATAGTCTCTGGATAGGTCGGAAATACTACTTGTATATCACATTTCATCCATCAATTCAAAGTATTTTCAAGTTATTATGCTAAGGGCTGGGATAGCCTGGTTGGTAGGGCGTTGGATTCGCGTCCCCTGGGTTACGAGTACGAACCTCGCCGGCCGAAGACTCTTCGTATATGTGGTGGCTGGCGCACATGTAAATCTGTCATGGTCACAAAGTCCTCCATGACGAGAGTAATACTATTGGGGGTAATGAATCAGGGGTGATCGATCTCTGATTCAGCTCTAAATTACGATCTATGGATGAGTGAATGAAATGCATGAATGAAGTTCGCCCCATATAACGGATTGTTACGTGTGGGTAGATAAGTCGTACTCTGGTCCTAGATGGCGCTACTGAAAAAACAAGAGACGCACTCTTCGCTTAAAATCACTGACTTCCAAAGTCAGTGGGCTTATCTATGGCAAGTGCCATTAGAAACAACAACAACAGTTATTATGCTAATTACAGATATACGTGTAAATGGCTTTTCTGATTCAGGGAATTTGGAAACGTAGAAATTCGTTAAAATCTCGAGTTCGTACATTTAGACGATTACAAATACTTTTTCTTTGTCTATTAGAAAGTAAAAAGACCCATTCTCTTTCATTAGTCTTCAAGTTCATTAGAGTGGAAGGAAAAAACAATTTTTTTAAATAAAAAAATCTAGGGATCAAAATAAAAATATAAGAAACTAAGATGTTGAATTCAAAAACTCTTTAAAAGATTTGAAATGTTAATCATTATAATATTTTTTTTATTTTGAATATTTAGGAATTTTCTTTTTTATAGTATTCAGTTTTATTTAAAAATTTGTTTATCATTCTTTTCAAATTTTCATATTTTTATACTTTTACTTAGATCTGTATTTTCTAAAAATAAATAATAGTTTTTCATTTTAAAACATACTAAAAAAGAATATGTTTAAAACCTTTAATTTTATTGTTTTCATGTTTTATTAAAATGTTTGATTCATAACAGATTATTAAAATTAATTATAAATCGTATTCATTTTGCACAAAATTTGTTAAAATGTGACGCTGATTAAAGTTAATGAATGCAAGATGATCTAAAATCAATAATCTAATAACAATCCACAATCAATCAAAAATCCATATTTCATTAAAATAAATCGATTAATTGAAAACTATCCTGATTTTACTAAAATTTTTTACTTTTATTCGGAATTCAATAAATATAAAATTTCAAAACTTTAGTCTACTAAGAATTAAGGGAAACTCGATTTAAAAAATTCCGTTTTCATAATCATGAAAAACTTATTTCATTCATCTTTCCCTTTTTGATAGTATATCTTTGAGATCTGAGATAGCCATTGGTTGTTGGCCACAGTATTCTGAAGATATATACTTAAATTCTAATTTAGCAATACTATGATACTGATAAACTGCAGACCACCGAAACCAGCATGATCTTTCAGAATAATAGATTTGCAGATCTACAGTTATCAGTACATCCGAACTCTATTCCGGAGAACCGATCGGGCCCAGGCTAATATACAACTGTGATCATGATCTCTTCATTATCTGATTGGTGTCTGCGGCTCAATCGATTAGAAGCAGCTTTCAAGCCGCCATTTACGAGTCTAGAAGCGTGGTGATTAAGGAGGAATCGCAGCCCGACTCTCTGTGAATTCGAAGTTCTAATGCTAATGAAGAGCTTCGGTGTGGATGGTTATGTTAAACTGATTATTACACATTGCGATAAAAGGGGATTTCACACATTTGTGAATGTTAATGATGCACAGGGCATGGACAGGGAAAACTTTTGGAAAAGATTTGTCTTATGAAACTTTTCATGCATGTCTGTGTCTTGTTTGATTTAGAAAAGATTTGCCTGTACTTTTTATTTGACGTATTTTAAAGATCATTTGATTATGTAGTCTGGGATCGAGTAAAGTAAGATTGGAGTCATGGTTTTCATGATCACGAAAGTATGACTTTGCGGCTTGCCAAGTTTTACTAAATAAACCAACAATTACTAATTTGTTGTGTATTTGTTATTATATATTTTTTATATATTTATCTCATTGTTATATATTTTTATATTATATATAAAAATATTTGTTATATATTTTTATATATTTATCTCATTGTTAATTATATATTTTTGATGTAATAAACAACAAAAATATATAATTAAATTTTGTGCCTGATATTATTAATTTTTAGTACGTCCGTTTCAATGTTAAGAATAAAAGTGACAAAGAAAAAATGCTTATTTTCATTGTATAAGTTTTTCTATTACTCTAGTAGCTAGTGGATGCAAACTGCAATTGTTGGTACATATTGCACTCCTATATCAATTACAAATTGATATACATGTTATGGCATTCTTACTAATAATGAAAGAGAATGTATAAACGCCCATGTGTGTGGTAACGATGCTGCACAGGACAAATCGTTTGATTCAGAGTTACTGAAACAATTATGCTTTAAAGGGTGAGAAAGTGCCCCTCAGAGAGATTTTTTTTTTGAAATTTTAATTAATAGATAGAGATTTCATTTTTTTTTCTTAATGACTTCCGAAAATATTTCCAAAGAAAAATTATTTTTACATAATTTAAAAATAAAAAATAAAAGATTTTTTTCAAGAATGCCTATTATTTTGCTGTAAAATGTTCCCTACTTTTAATCAATTTGAAAAAAATATTTTAAATATGCATTACAAAAATATATTTCACATAAAATAAAAATAAAATTTAATCTGCAAGAGTATGTTATGTTTACATTAAAAATCTTAGGTTTATATCAATGTATCAAATGTTAGGTTTATATCAACCATCACACTCTAACAAATGCTTAAATTAAAAGATCAATTTAATTTCACTACAAATTATATCAAGAAAAGAGTAATTTTTGGTACGTATCGCTATAAAATAAAATAAATATGAAATATGGAGTTTTTATGAAAAATTAATACAAGAAAAAAGTTTCTGTAACTCCTAAAATATCTCTATTTAGTATTCAATAATTATGCATTATTTATGTCCTTGTTGAGGCTAAAAATATTTCTGTATAGAATCTGATTTTTTTACATTGTTTTAAAATTCAAAAATTATTTTTTCAGTTATGCTAATTTAGTTTCTGTAAAATACTTGACATATAATACAATAGTACAAATTATTATTATTTTTTTAAATTTGCATGACAAAAAAAGTCATGACCCGTGGAGTTGCACCAATTAACAGGTTAAATATGTATATATATGTATTAAATATACATAATATGTAAATATATGTATTAAATATATGTAATAATATATATTAAATATATTATTACTCAAATGTAATTTACTTATTTAAAATCTTTTGCTCATCAAAAAATGTTTAAAGCAATTATCTCAATGTTTTGACATAATTGATAATTTTTATTTGCATTTTTATTGATTAACAAAAATTAAATTTTAAATAATTCTTATTAGTTTGTTTTTCTTCAATATTTCTCCAACTTGATTCATATACGCTAATAAAGGGAAAAAAATAATTTATTGGAATGAAATATTGATCATTAAGGAGTATTCTTTTTTTCACTGCTATAAAGAAAACTTTCAATTTAATTTTATAATTGGAATATTTAATTGAAAATTTTAATCAACATTCGGAACTCTAGTGCCAAATAACGAAATATGATTATGTTTTAGATTTGATTCATCTGTCTTTATATTATTTTTGAAATTTACTATTAATTAGAGCAATGATAAAAAAGTATCTAAAAATATTTAACATATTCGCATTGCGATTGAATAAAACACAGTAATTCAAACAATGAAAAGGTATTTTAGTAAAAATATACTTCAAATTATTTTGAAAAAATTATTGATATTAAAAAAAACTCTTAGCAAATAAAAAAGGATTGCTAAAATGCAATTTTTTTAAATTTTAAATTTTGGTTAAAATGTTTCTTCTATACAACATAAAAATTTTAAATGGAAAAAAAAATCAAAAATTTCTTTTAATTTTTCCATAAAAAAATTATTAAATTACTGCAAAATCCCTTTCCTAGTGAGTACCTCATCCAAGGAACAATTATTTACCAATTTTAGTGGTGTATAGGTTCATGAAGTGATTTTTTTTAAAATCATGCACGGCATATATTACAATTTACGTATAGTATTTAGCTTATAAACATTCTCGTTTTTTAACAAACTTTCGAAATTAATCGAAACCATTTCAACACACTGGATAGGAAAAATATAAAACTATAATGAAAAATAATCAATCATTGGTGGAATTTAAAAAGATAATAAATTAAATAATTAACTGTTATTTTTCTGGTTTAAATCTTTTGATTGAAGAAAAAAAAATAATATTCATTTCAAAAGATGTTTTTTTTTTGTTTTTTTTTGCCATAAGGTATCTTGGAAAAGAATTTATTTTGATAGGAAAATGTAGAGCTAGTAATCATTACCAAAAATATTAATTGCTTTTAAAATGATTTGTAACAAAGTGTAGAAAAAACTTTGTCAATAAAACCTAGTAATATTTTTTAAAAAACCTGTTTGTTTGTTATGTTAGGAGGATAAAAAGATTACCTTTGACACAGTTTTATATGATCAGTTTATCAGAACAGTTTAAGTTTTATCAGAACAGTTCTCCAATTTTTTAAGATTCTTTTTTAAAATAAAATTTACAAACGAATGAATGCTATAGTTTTGTAGGCCTGGCGTTTTGTTCGTACCATTTTATTAAAATGATATTTTATTGAACTGTCATAATTTTTTTATCATTTTATAGGAATATCGTTTTTAAGGCTGGCTGTCTTGACATTTGCTACATTTAATATGATAGATACACTATTTTAGGACTCCCATAACCTTCATGAAATATTGTAGTTAGAAAAACGAGGTGGAATATTATTATATTCCTTGTACTATTTTATAGCTTGCAACAATATGAATATGCAGTTTAATATATTAAAGTAAGAAGAGATTTGCATATTAACAGAAGCTGTAATAAATAAAGTGATAATCTTCAAATTTAATTAACTCTCCATTAAAAATCCAAAACGTCCAAATAATTATTTCCTGACCGACGCGGTACCATATGCGTATGAACAAAAATATTTTTCTTGAAAATACAGCCATTCCAGTGAAAAATGATACAGAAAAATCGATATTTTTCCCAATTGAATAACGCGATAAAGTTCACCACTTTTCATTCATACTCTCATAATTTCTAAACTGTCATCGTGTTTGAGTTAAATTACATTTGCCATTAAGATATGATATATAGAAGTGGGATATAGTTAGTATCAGGGTAAGCATGTTAATCAAATTGATTTAGAACGTAATTAGCGAAAAATAAATTAAGTTTTAATTACATAGAAACGTACATTATGCCACGTTTCGGTGATTGACTGATTCTTAATTTGATTTTACAGAAGCTAAAGCATCTAAATAAGAGTCAACTTGTAAATTTTCAAATGCAAATGATTTCTTTGAAAGTAGCCGAAAGGATATATATATATGTACCTCTTCAAGAAACTCAATTTATTTCTTTAAAATAAGTGTACGCAGTGTTAAAAAAATGAGAAGTAAAAATGCATTTCGTTAAAATAATTTACACATTTTTTCGAAGTATTTAATTACATTTTCAAAGGGAAGTAATTTGAAATAAGAATTTATTTTGTAACGTACATGAATTAAATAAACTTAATGTCGTAAAATCTGCATTCTAGTTTAGTTCATTCTATAAAATATTGATAATTTGCAAATTTAAAAAAAAATCTGAATCAGTTTGGAGAAACATCTTTATTAGTTATTTCATGAGAATAGAAGAATTATATTAAAAATAATTGTAATTTATAAAATTAGAACATTTTATTTAATTTTAGAAATTTTTTAAAAAAACTTTTAAAAATTTGTTTAAATATAAATGGATTGCAAAATGTTTAATTTCGTTAAAAACAATATCAATATATTTTTTTTATTTGTAATAGATATTTCTATCTACTTAATAAGAGTTAATAATTTATTCATTAATTCCAATTAAATTTATTGAAAATCATATATAAATTATTCTACTTATTTTCCACAGAAACTTCTAAAACAATCGGAAATTATTTTTTTTTTCAATTTTTCTCTAAAATTTTAAAGAATATCCGAAAATATCAAATTATCATGAGTATATTATTCAATTTCTATATTTTATTTCATCATTTTTTAATCTGAATCAGAAATTAGGATTTAAAACAATTATCCAGACGTTCGTCTTTTTGTCATCAAAATTTTTAATTATTAAAAATATTAACATATTCCCTAATGCTGTAATTTATTATTTAAAAATAAATTACAGTATTTATTAATTAATTAATGGTATTAACGAATAAAAGCAAATTATTTACCAAATAAAAATTTAATATTATAAACAAAATTGATATTTCAATAAATGCATTTACATCAAAAATTTTGTTTAGAGATATTTTTCACGTTTTAATGCTCTGTTTCTCAATGGTTTATTAGCGTTAATTAATTATAAAAAATAATAAATAAAGTACTTATTTAAATTATTTTATAAAGATAAAAAGTCGGAAAAGTGTTTTTTAGAGCAGGAAATGAAGTTAAATTTTTTAAATTCCTAATTGGCTAAAAACTGTACTTATAAAAACAGCAGCTTTCGATAAAGAATTTATTTATGACATGAAAAAAAAATTTTAATTTTGAATTTTAATAAAATGTATTATATTTACTTTTTGCCAATTTTCATTTGTTTATAAAATAAATAAAGTATATAAAAATATTTCAAATTATAAATTGCTTCCAACTGAAATCCGATTTATATATTTTTTGCAAAAAAAAAATATGGAAACACTTCAGACTATTTTTTTTCCATTTGCAATCATTTTAAGATTTGAATTAAAATAAAAAAGATGAAAAATGAATTAGATGTAATTAGTTTTAAAACGCCTTCTTAGATAAAATACTTATTTAGAATTATATAAAAACGGTGAATTAAATCTCAATAATTAATTAATTGAGCGTTGAAATCAAAATCATTTATTCAATAAAAAATGCATTTAAATCCATTTAAGTTTCTTTTTTTGTGTGTTTTTTAAATAGAAATTTGAAAAGCATTAATTAATAAAATTAAATTTGGAGGAAATTCTTTTTCCGGAAATATTTTTTATTTCATATATATTTTATCAAAACTATATTATTTGATACTTTACTTAAGAAGTCTGAATAAATATTGCTTATATAGTACTTAGCAAATTGAATAAATATCATTGTTTTAATTTATCATTATTTTATAAGAATCATATTATTTTTTAGAAAAATATTCTTTTAGTAATTATGTACAGCTCTTAACATTAATGATCAGATTATAAAAGAAATAATAAAAGATTATCCAATAAATTTTAAATAAAACAATCATTTTAAATTAATTCTTTTCTAATAAATGGCATATATAATATTAATCATACGTTTTTGAAATTTGAAATAAAATTGCTTATTAAGGCATGTATAATAAAAATGATTTTCATATTTATATAATCGGATTAATTAAATATAATTAATATATAATAAAAGAAAATTAATATTATAATTAAAGAGATTCTAATTAAAAATGTTTACCGATATATGTTTATTTTTACTTATTTATTCCACATATGTATTGTTTTTATAAAAATTAATATTGGATCTTGTTTTCAACTAAATGCAAATGCGAAAGATATTATTGTAATTCTTTATGTATATATTATAGATAAAGCACAATATTTAATTTAATTAAGGGTTTTATTTCAATTTTATTTTATATTTTATTTTATTATTAAATTTTATTATTTATTTTATATTTTATTTTATTATTGAATTTTATTACTTATTTTATATTTTATTTAAAATATTTTGAATTTTCTTGAAGGAAAAATTGAAAATTTTGATTAGTTCTTTTTTTCTGTACCTAAAATTGCATTAATATCCGTCCATCAGTTAAATCATTCATCCAATATTACATTAATTGTCTCTATTAATATATTTTTAATGCCTTTTGTTATATTAGAAATGAATTTTCACCAAAATAAAAGCGAGTTTAAAATAAATTCTAATGATATATTTACTGTCTTTAATAAGAAACTTGAGGCACGGATACATTTTTCTATTCAATATGAATTTATGAGATTATTTTATACTCAAGTGACTAATATCAAACGTGCTGTCTTAATTTATAATTTGTAGTTTTTAACTGCACATCTTTTAAACTTCTGAAAAAAAAAGGAAGGCCACAAGTTCTGAAGTGACTGCATGCTGTTGCTTCTTTAAATCCTCCTAACCCCCTAAAAACCTTTTTTAGAGATTTCATAATGATTTTAAATCTTTTGAAAGTTTGCATTTTTGACTTTAATTTCAAAGGTTACTAATTTATGTGGATTATTTTTCATTCAAATAGTTTCAAATTTAAATAATACCATTAAAGTTTTATATATAAAAAATTAAATTATCTGTTTTTATTGTTTTTTTTACTAGTGGAAATGAAACCCATTAAAATGGATTGTGAAAAATAGAGAATTACCTTCATCAGTTATATTCAAAAGAAACATCTGCTGAATTTTGCATTCGGATGTTAAAATCAAACGCGAAAAGAATTTTTTTTCGTAAATAGGTTAGATATTAGTAATAACCAGGTGTTTTGCGTCATTCCCACTTTGCCCCAATTTTCGTAATTTTAGTTTGAAAATTTTAACTGCCATGTTATGTTCAGGTATCTTAATAAAATTCACCAATATATCTTGCTTGCTTTTGAATTATTGGATTTTAGATGAATCGATTAGATTACAAACTGCGAAACTGTCGGCAGTTTAGCTCTAAATCTAATATATATCGATTGCATCGATATATATTGCATTGAATCGATTGTATTCATGTAGCTTATTATTTTTTTTAAAAAATATATCGCCTCCACAAAATGAAAAGATAAATAAAATTCTTACTGAGAGATTTTAACGAAAATTTTATAGAAACTTGAATTTTTGCTTGAAAACTGCATATTTAAAACTCCATTTATCTTGCACATGAAGTTTTGAATTGTCATGCCCATTGACTAAAAGAAAATTGAGCATAATTCTGAATATATTTTTTTTTCTTTTCACATTCATGGATGCTAAGAAGTGTGGTAATTTTGGTGTAATTTTCGGATAAATTTCGGTACTTTGTATAAAAATTGGGGGCGAATTTTTCATGCTAGGTACTACGAGAATATTCTTATACGAGAAATTAAAATAAGGGATAATGAAAGAAGAATAAACACAGATAATAAGATAATAGAATAAATCACAGATAATAAGAATTAAGATGTCAAATGATATGCGCATTTAAATCTGTTTTGTAACTTTGACGTCATCTTAATTGATTTCATTAAAAATAATGAACCAAATCATTCCAAATGAATAAATAACGATATCTTTTTCATTTATTTATAATCAACTGTTTCAAATATCATCAGAATGCTCTACTTCTGTCCCAAATGTCGTAATGTATTGTGTTTTGTTCAGAATCATAAATTCTATGACATGTTTCAGTAAAATGAAATGCATTTGCTAGTGTTAAAATACAAAGGAACTTTAGAATATGTAAATGAATGGTCTTTTACGTTTAATCTTCAGTTTCCTGTTCGCGAATATTTCATCCCTGGGATTTCATTCATTTCATTCTCTAGAATGCAACGCCGTGAGTTGTTAATTCATTTTGACCCTGTTTAATTCTAACGTATTGTGATTACAGTGAATGCACTTTATAATTCTAACATTGTTATGTGTTATATTTGTATTCGTAAATTTGATTGAAAATATCACGTAAGTCATATGAAAAAGTCATTTTAATATATATATATATATATATATACATATATTATTCAAGTTGAATTGCTTGACTTCAATACAGTTGTAACGGCAATTAATTTCTGATTCGAATGTCTCTGCTAGTTCACTTTAAAACAGTATTGACAGTTCCTACGGTCGAAATTTTTGTATTTAAAGCCTTTGAAACATAGATAAATCCCAGGGTGCTAAATCAGATAATATGCTTAATGATTTAACACAGAAACATAATTTTTTTGTCAAATATCTGCAAATTATAAATTAATTCTGAAATATCTTGTACGAATTATAAACCATTCTTTTCCATATTCTGGATGAAAATTATCAATTCTGACCGTCAAATGCTTAAATGTATTTACACAATACTTAGCAGATTATTTATTCCGTTAAATCAAATTCATTGCAAATTCTTATTTTTACAATCGCAAAAAGTTAGCGATCATTGCTTTGATCTTGAATGAATCCTTAATTGTTCTTTTAGCTTATGGATATATTTTCCCATTTCGAAATTTGTAACCTTACTTTAAAATCGTAACAAAAATGCCAAGTTTTAATAATTGTAACAACTGATTTCAAGAAAGCTGGTTTATTCTTAGAGACTGAAATGACTTGATATAGAGGGATGCATAGAGAAGCCACGCTTTCACTTCTTTTTTAACTTGACACACTATTTTACATTTTAATAAAATATAAATTGAAAAAAAGATACAAATTCTTTTGCTATACTCTCACATTGTCAAAACTGCAATGTCTGTTAAAATCACAATTTTTTTCTTCCAAAAATTAATTTTCCAAAAGTTTACTAATATATATCGGATAAATCTATCCTTAATCAATAATTTTCTGAAAATATTGTTTGATTTTCCTTAGATCTTATAACGAAGGAAAATATGTGTATATACGTGCGTTCTACAGGCCACACAATTTAATCCAAAGTGATCAAACTTTGCACATATAAACGTTGGGGGAGTAAAAGTGAATCCCAGAATTTTTTTTTTTGAAATTTTATTTAAATAAAAATTAAGAAAAATTCTGATATTTACACAATAATTTTCAAAAACATTACAACACAAAAATATTTTTTTAAAGTTCAAAAAAATTATTTTTTCGATAATACCAAATTTTAATGGTATAATTTTTTCTATTTTTGATCAATTTCTTAAAAAAATATTTAAAGCTTATTTTACAACAATAAATTTCATTTTTTGAAGCGAAACTCAAATTGTTAACTTTGCTGTTACTAATATTTCATTCTGGCATTTTTCTTCCTAATTATTGGTGAAAAAGTTATGGAAAATCTGATTATTTTTCCATGTTGAGTAAGTTTCAGCATATGATTTGCTTTTAAAAGAATTTCCGAAATTTTATTACATTTATAATTAAAGCTTAGTTTTAAAAAAAAGGATGATTTTCTTAAAAAATGACCCTATTTTTAAGTACTGCTGCTCTTTTATGTGGTAAATATGATGCATAAAATATAGACGGAAAATTAGGGAAATGCAAAGCACTTAGAATCAAAATAGCCTGAACTATATGCCTATCAAAGTTTCGAAATTTAAAAATATTTTGTTGGAGAAACCATAAAGACATAGCTACCCAAAATATTTTATTGGAATCGTTAGCAATTATTAATCCTGGTGAACAAATGGTCACCGATCATGGTTCGGGAATTCATAAAAAGCGACATAATTCAGACTTATAAAATATTTCAAAATACTTTTCGTTGAAAAAAAACATATCTACTTCCTTTATGCTTTCCTGGAACTTCAACTTCCTTGAACTTGAATCTGGTGTCAGTAGACATGAGACTTAAACGTTTGAGAAATGGAAAATTAATAGTACAAATATTTAATTTTTTTATGAATAATTGTGAAGATAACTATAAAAACGTATACTGCTATTAACTATTAAAGACTTATATATTTTATTATTTATTTGAAATTTTATATGTAAAATTAATGATGCGAACATCACCTTCACTTAACGAAGTCAAAAATTATTTAGTATCGCGAAAAGTCGCCAATCACGACCAATGCTTTTATAAAAAAGAAATAATCCAAAAATATTTCAAAACATTTTTCATTGGAAAATCAACAAATCTACTTTCTTTTCTTCGAGTTTCTCTTTTAATGCAAATAGATTTTAGAAGCTAAAAGTTTCAGAAATGAGAAATCAGTAGTAAAAATATTTTATTTTTTACCAAAAATAATTGTGGTGAATAATACTGCCATTAAACGAAGTCAAAAATTATTTAGTATTGTGAAAAGAATTTTATTATTTCATTTCACAGCTTAAACGGGGAAACGAATTTTTATCAGATATTTTATTATATATATTCCCTTTTATTCAAAATTGCGACTAGTATGTTCCCAACATTAGATTTATAGCATTAGATTTCTTCAGCTTATCAATTATTCACAACTCCTATCTCAACGTAAAATTGCAAATAAATTTTGATTTTTCAGTTCGTTAAGTTTGAACTTGTTTTTCCAAATGATCTAACCAGGAAACGGCAACAAATGAAAATTATTTGAACCAAGAAAGGCTTTACAACTGAGCAGAGTCGTAACATTTCTGAAGATTGCTTTTCTCCGAGAAAAAAATTTCATTCTTTTTTACGACTGTTTTTATAACCGGAGATCGGCAATAACATTTTCTATGCACATTCGTTTTGTAACAGGTTTTTAACAGATCGCAAAGCAAATGACTTTCAAATAGAAAAAAAAGAAAGAAAGAGAAATAAAAAAAATTTAAAAAAAGAGAGATACAAAAGAAAGTAGGTAATTTTCTTATTATTTATTAATTTCATTTCTATTCCTTATTTATTTCTTATTTTAATGTAATATTTAAAATAAGAATGAATGGATTACTTTTTAAATTTTGATGAATCAAATCTACTTTTCTATTACCACAAAACATCTATACATTGTATAATATCTAATTTTATTTATATTATAATTGAATAAATAAATTGTGTATTTGTATGCTTATTTGCGTAAATTGTATTTTAAAAATCAATAAGTTGTTTGTCATTTTCAATTACATTTATATTTGCGCATATAAATTGTCATGAGATTTGACATGAGATCAAAAAGAAGAAATTAAGAGAAAACAATCTTAAAAAACATTTGGTCTACAATTAGAACATATTTATTAATAAAACATCATTTGATTTTTATATTACTTGCCTTTCGAATTTTAATATGGAAGTTGAGCTGTGAGCTGTAAAAATATTCTTAATATAAATAAAAGAATTATGGTTATGAATGGATACTCTATATCTCCTCCTAAACAACTGAACAGGATTCAACCAAGTTTTGAACACCAATTGCATAATAAATCAGAAAAAAAATATTATGCTGTTAACTTATCAAGGAACAAAGAATAATTAAATATTCGATTAGTTAGAAATTAAAAACGAATGACTTTTTTCTATAATACTAATTATTTTTAGAATTTTAAAAACTTTCTCTTTTACTTTAATACATCTTTTAACAATGCTTTCATTGGTCTTAAATCTCGGATTAATTAAGCTTAAAATTTGACATAAGTTAATCGTCAGAGCTCAAATAAATTCGAGCTTTTCTATATTTTAGAATTTGTAAACAAAGTTTGTAATGCTAATATAGAAAATATTAATATATAATAAAAATAAATTTTAATGAAAATGATCGATTTGGCTTTTTTTAACAATCGTTTGGCTCTATTGATAGTCTAAATTTAATTAAAAGTATTTCAAACGATAAAATGAATTTGCGCATTATATTATTTTATTCAAAAATAATTTAAACGTCAAAAAATTTATATGAAAATATTTTAATATCGAGCATATCAACTAATAGATTATAAAATAGAGATACTCAATATTTAACTAGTTTCAAATATTACGAAATGTTTCTAGATATTTCAAGATATCATCCAGTACTATTTATCCTGGTGCAGCAACAATTATAGTGGTGACATACAAGCCAGATTTTTGATTTGTCACATAATTTATAATATGTCTTATACGTTAATCTTTTTTCTTCTTATTTGGCCTTTGGAAACTCTCTCTTAAGTGATAAAAATATTAAGAACTCATAACATCGAAGTCCAAACAACTTTATTGTGGAAGCTGGAATATTCTACATGAAAAAGATATTTTTAAATAAATAGAAATAAAAAAAATTCTTTTCAATCGTATAATGTTAATACTGGCTTTCTCGAAGCTAAATAAATATTTTCATCACATTAACACATTTGACAATCGCATTTTTTACTTATTCCCATAAAAAGAATCATCACATTTTTATAATCTTTAGAGATATCCTCACGAGAGGATTTACCAAGAAGTGTGAGAGGTATTAGCGTTTTTCGTTAGTTTAAGTGATAAAAACCTAAATACTTCCACTGTTTCTCGAGAAAATAAATAACGAGTACTCAATTTTATAACCGCTTTGAGAATACCCAACTTTTTAAAACAGTTTCTTGATCCATTAGCGTATCTCCTTTAAATGCACCCTTTTTTCGGTTGCTTTTCCAGAATCTCATTAGACCGAGATTTTTTTCGTTACTTAAATGTTCAGCGCTGGTGACAATTTGATTCTGGCTAATAGATTAAAAGCTAAACTTTTCCCCATAAAGATTCCTACTCAGTCTGAAGCATAACGCTCCATTTATTTTTATATTTATCTTGCATTAAAAGGAAGCAAAGAAACGATTTACGACAAAATGATTTTTAAACTACCGTGAAAAATTAAATTTATGCACGTCTTTCCAGGCAAATTTTGTATTTGCGATATATACCAAACGATGTATCCTTGTAGTGTAAAGCTGTTTTTGTGTGTAAAAACATTTAAAGAACGATATTTTTTATATTATTTTTTTGATAAACGTATAAACATCTTTATTTCAGTTCTTTTTCTGTCATATTTTATTCTGTAAGTATGACAAAGTAGATTTTTTTTATTAGAAAAGGGATGCTATTTATTTGCATCTTGAGTTTTTCGTTGGTCAAAAACTATTTCCTTAATGATTCCTTAAATACAAAATTCGCTGGAGTTCCTGTAACATCTTATAGAAAATAATGTTTCGTTTTGTGATTAGTAGATAGCGAGTCGTCTAATCCATGATATTTGAGGTTTGTTTTGCCAATATAGTTTGAAATATTAAATGAGAATTATTATTATATCGTAGTAAGTATTTATATTGCACTTAATGTTGAAATGTGAATAAAAGAGGAAAATTAAAGCCTTAATTAACAACAAATTAATAGAAAATGAGTTTAAAACAGCATTATTTGCTATTTCTACATTTAGAAACACCGTTTGTGACAGCAGTAAGGAATAGCTTTCCAGCTTGTTATCTTTTAAGAGTAACGAAAAGTTTTCTTTTCTCGTCTAGAATTCGTTCGAATACCTAAGCAATACATGTGTTAGCCCTACATTTTTTTTTATTTAGTAATGGGTCATCGAGGAATATCAGACGAAGAAAAATATGAAGAAAGACCGAACAAGAATCTGCCAATTTGAAATGAAAAGCCGATCGTGAAGTTGCTATTTTGGCGACAAAATGATAAAAATGGAATCAACATTTAGATATTAGCATGCATGATTCGAGGACAACATCAGGGTTGGTGAGCGAAAGCGAAAAGGGTTTGAAGTCCTTTATTATTTATAAAAAAGTAAATATGTTTAGTTTTATAAATATTTAAATGGCTTCATTTATCATATATAGAAGTATTCTCTTAAATGAAAAGATATTTAAGAGATATGCATTTATTGATACAATAATCTACAAGCGTCTTAAAAATTCAAATAATTGCGAACAAATAAATATTTAAATTATTCCTGAATAAATAATAGCTAAATTTATATATTTAAAGAATAAGTGTATAAAAACAAAGTTTATTTTCTCATAATATGCCACAATAATTCAAATATTAAAGTCAAATACAAAAATTCCCTAATATATTAGTATGATTTTTATATCAAAATTCTTCAGATATTCTACAAAAACTGTAATATATTTTTTAATAAATAAAATGCAAATTATTATGGGAATCAATAAAATAATTTTGCTTCCAAATAGCAGAATAATAATATTTCTCATTTCAAAATGAAGAAAACAGTTTTGCCGCATTACCATGTATGGAAGTCATGCTTTTACAAACGAATTTTTGAAATGAAAGCTATGAATAATTACAGAATGCTATTTTTATATTCCTCAGAGAAATACACTGCGATAAAATATTTTGCAAGTTATAAGAAAGATGTCAACGGTTTTGATAGATTAAGTGATAAAAATAGTAACTGTTTCCAGTGCTACACAAGAAAACAAAAACAGAGCTCTCAATTTTATAATTGCTTTGAAAATATTCATCTTTTTTAAATTGCTTCTTAATCCATTAATGTATTTCGTTTAAATAACGCCCTTTCCTTCGGTTGTTTCTGCAGAATCTTATTAGGTCTCGAGACATTTCCCTTATCTAAATGTTGCAAACTAGGGACTATCTGATCCCCGCTAATAGACTAAAGGAAAAAATTTGCACTTTTAAGTCTTCTTAAGCACACTGATGTGAATCTTCCTTTATTTTTATACATTTTTGACATTAACAGGACAGAAAAGAGAAAGTATTCTTTTTTACATAATACCAAAAATTACATTTTAGGCATGACTTTCTAGACAAACGCACTTTCTTTGATAAATGTAGAAAAGGACACTATCCTTTTATTTTTAGGTTTTATTTATTAGATGATGTTTTCTTTATCATTTTTTTAAAGTAGGCTTATAAATCTGTATTTCAGTTTCTGTTCTCTATGATATTTGATCTTGGATGGAAGGAGAAGTATATTTTCTATTGGAAAAGGGAGTTATTTGTTTGTGTATAAGGGTTTTCCCGTAGGAGTTGAACACTTCGCTTAATGATTTCTCATACATAATAATCATAAGAGTTTCGTAGAAATTGTATTCGAAAATATATTCCTTCATTTCTTCTTTTTTCTTTTCGAAAGGAATGTGATACTTCAATCTATCCTGTTAAAATTTCAGGACGAGGGATTCGAAGCGGGATTCCTTTTACACAAGGGAGATCGATCAAAATTTAAGAATCGAAAAGAGAGTGCACTCAGATTGGATATGAAAATATTGTTGTCTTAAGAACAGTAAATAATCGTACGTTCTTGTGGCTGATAAATATTAAATTAGATTGTTACATTGTTTATGAAGATGCTGTTTTAAATGAAATTAAATTTATTTAAATGAGATTTAAGAATGTAAAAAAACATAAATATAATTACATTAAAAATAATGCAGATGTAAATTTCTTTACATTTTTACATTGGGGAATTTTGATAGTGCTATATATACAGAGTGATTTCAAAGGAATATCCTAACTTTGCACTGCACTTTGTTTTAAAAAGAAAACAATTCGAAGTTTAATCTTATAGCTCATTGGAAATTACAAGCAGCAGTTAAAAGTTTAAATTCAACTGAGTTGTAAATCTTCATATGTCCCTACAAAAATACACACTATATCAAGGTGATAAGATAGCTCATTCCGTACTTTTTCAGCATCTTTGATATGACGTTTTGGGAGCCTAATAATATAGGCGTGTCTTAAACTCGTAAATGTATATACGTGTCTTAAACTCGTAAATGTATATTCGTGTCTAAAACTCGTAAATGTCAGTTGGCAGCGGTGAAACAAACACATGCTGTTTGATAGTCCAATAGAAAAAATCAATACTTGATTTGTGAAACTTTGAAAAGATGCAGATCTGCACCTTTTCAAAGTTTCACATTTGCATGCAGAAAAGAGTGTGGCATTAGTAATAGTACTGCTACAATATCTTTTTTTATTTCTGGAGAGGCTCACCTAGAACACACACATATATACATGTAATGATATTTTAAACTCTTAATTTAATCCAAATTAGTTTCCAAAGGTTTATCTTAATTTTGCCCATAGTAAGTTCATTCTCTTATTTGATGATCCAATTCCACTTTCGGTTTAATTAATTCCTCTGTAAAAATAATACGCCATCAGTACTACGTATCAAATGGAAGCGATACTTTTTGTTGCCCTTGAAAAGGTGTCAAAGGTATTGAATTGGCGCTTGGCCAGAAATCCTATCTTATATAAGACTAATGATCATTTGTTTCGGCCTTTTTTTTTTTTTTTTGCTCTTCTTTGCTTCTTTTTTGTGCTGCGCTGCGTCTTGTAAAAAATCATGCCTGCCACTCGGAATAGAATAAAACGGAATTAAATATACAAAGTCTCTTCACTGCTTCGAATCTGCATTCTACTTAAACCAAAATATGTTACATATTATTTAGCCGAAAGGATTCAAAATATATTACATATATATATGTGTGTGTGTGTAGGATAAAAGGCATTTAGTATCAAACATTAATAAGGAAACTGTGTTGCGGCGTTGTAATGTGCATCAACAGTTTTAATATAATGGATGTGCAGGCACACGGAATGAATTTGAAGCTGGAACTTTTGGTGCCGCCTATCAGACTCCTTGGCTCAACCTTACAAATTCTTGCCTTCGTTGTTGAGGTGGAACTCTACATATATATGATGGTCAGAGTTTATTACCCGAACTGAGCTTTAAAATAATACAGCATGCGCAAATTGTCTTGCAGATTGCACAAAAACACAGTAGAATATTATTAGTCTGAAGAAAAATTTGTTGATTAACACGTATTTTATTAACTTATGCTGAAAAAAAATCTTAATCATTTGTTTAGCACTTAGAGCTTGGTTAAATTATAACCTTAATATGAGCAATTTACAAAATGTAAAGATGATGTATGACAAACAACAAATACCGATGCATGCGAAACACCAAGTATCGATGATGCATATGATCTTCTAATTGTCAGCGCTGCCAAAATATTTTTTAAATTTATATTTTATTATTTTTTGCTGTTGTTAGTAAATGATTTAGGCATTTCATCATAAAAATATCCTAAATTTTCCTATTGCTCTTAATGTACTATCCGTACAATTATAAATATTAAAATAAAACAAAATGTGTTATTTTTTTATTAATGTGTCCTCTCTAAATACATATCCCTATATTTATTTTTTTACAACATTCAGATTTTCCACAGATAATGCACAGAGTTTCTTTTTTTTTTAAAAGGATTTGCCAAATTCAGCACGTTCTGAATATGAACTTTTGATTTTTTTAGAAATCAATTATTTAATACATATATTTTTTAAATAATCACAGATGTTTGATCTTTCTTATTTGACCACCTTTGTATCCGAGAGAATTTCATTTCCTATCGTCTAAGATTATGATAACTTACTAAAAAAACTTTGCCGTATTCGTTTTTCTATAATTTTTTTTATTTAAATTTAGCCATGCAATTACTATTAGTATTCATAAACTATTTTATATATTGTTTAATCTCAGAAACTTTTTAATACTGATACAGATTTATAACCTTATTTTGTCCTTTATATTGCATTCTGAAGCATTTACAGCAAAATTCCCCTTCAGGGATTTTTTTTAATTGAAATATTTATTCTAAAGTTGTTGCTTTCCCCATATGATTGAATGAGTTGTACATTTGAAGTATTTTCAAGATTGATTCTCTATGAACATATTATTATTTTTTTATTTCAAATATATTCCTATTCATGCGAGCTTAGTTTGTAATAATTCTTATACCGTTGCCTTTTTTCCGAAACATTGCATTTGACTAAAACGAATTGTTTTTTCCCATCTTAAAAAGGAAAATATGCATGAATATTTTCAACTCAGACATCCCAAGGAGCGTTGTAACTGACAGAAATAACCTACTGAAATTTTTGAAGCGTAAAAATCATCTGCATAAATAGAATGGAAGCATGCAGATATATGCAGCTGTAGATACAAAATAATAAAATGACAGACATTCTTAAGATTATTTTCTCAGGCATGAATTTATTTTTTACAACCAAAACATCTAAAATGTTACGCATTCTGTATTTACATAGAATTTACTTCCTCTAGTTTCGTTAATAACTGAAATATTTGGATTTGATAAGATGTAAAAAAGCATTGCTCGATCAGATTTTTAAATGATAACTGACATTTCAAAAAATACATTTGTTTACGCCCGACAGAATTTTTTATTACCTTTGTTCAATGATTTATAAAACGCTTGCATTTTTTAAAGTTATTTTTGAATGGATGTGTGCTGTAGTTTGCGTTTTGAAAAATAAAAGAAGTAACAGAATAAACCAATTCTGAAAAATCTTCAAGATAAAAGGATTGGAATATTCTTTAGATTTAATAAAGTAGAAAATGCTTATTCAACTGTATATGATAATTATTCGTTCCCATTTCATTAAAGTCTATAGTTTGTTTCTAAATCTTTAGCTTATAATTGTGAAGAATATTTTATTTTAGTACAAAAATGTAAAATTGTAGAGTTAGTTATATCCTTTTCAACTATTATTTCTGCTATATGGTTATATATTTTATACATTGGAACTTACTAGAGTATCTTAAAATGGATCCAGAATTTTAAATCGTTATAACAAATAATATACAAAATGTTAATATAATTACGCACATCTAATCTACGCATGTCTAATCCCACAGTGATTAGACATATACTGTCAACTGCAAAGTTTGTATATTTATTCGCAAAATCTATGGGAAATTTGAATAGACAAAACGATTGTTAGCAATAGCAGAAATTCTCTTCGAAAAAACAATGAATAAATAACCCTTCTACATGATAAATTTTATATTTAAAAATATTTTATCCAAATTTATTTAATATCCTAAAATAACTTAACATACAAATAGTTTTTGAAGATTAGAATTTAATATAAATCTTCACTACGAAGTACTTAAATAAAATACTTTTCTCTATAGTTACAGTCACAAAAATATGTCTCATTTTTTTACTCTTTTTATGAAATTGTTTCACTGATTTCATTTAAGCTTAAAGTCCAATGAATCTGATTTCGAAACTAGCAAAAAATAAAAAGAAAGTTTTTTTTTGTCATATTAATCTTCGAAAAAAATAATTAAAAGAAAGTAAATCTTTCACTTTCTTTTTTTAAAACATTTTCTAGAGTTAATGCAATTAGACGACGCTGCTAATGAGAAATAAATTAATTAGTTAATCAAGATGAAATGAGATTCGTCATGCATTGTTTATTAAAAAAAATCGATCTTGGAAATATTCTCAAGGTGGCTTTTTTTCTGTTCACTTTACTGAAGGATATTAAATCCATGCCAGAGAAACAACAATAAAATGAATATGTGAAAGTTACTACTCACATATTCATACAATTAAAAATATTTCCACAGTTTGAAGCGCTAGAGATTACGAAATAAGATATTTATAAAATGCTTCTTAAATTAATTAGATGATTCTAGGCTTATTTTTGATTGATTAAAAATGCAATTAATTTCAAAAATGTATACTATCAGTTTACAGTAGGAAATAATAAATTGTTTAGAAATTAGAAAAAATTTAACTTTGGGAATGCATATACATTTCAATTGTTGTTTTTTTTAGATTTTTTAGAAGAGATTTCAACATGCATAATAAAAATAGATCATAATCCAGAGCATCTTATAATCTTCCCAGATAAATCATGGCTTTGACGAGTAACTGACCTTCTACTGTAGACATAACATCACCTTCATGCCTATAGTAGAAGGTCAGCTATCAATTCCTCAAATTGATAATTGCATTTGTTGAGAGGAAGAAACCAATGAAATGGAAAGTATAATAATAAAGTCGCAATAGTAAGGATTGTGTTAACTTGACACTATTCTGTCCCTAAGTGAACTCCCACCTGGGAGCACCACAGATAATGAAGATGAGACGCTTCACTCACGGTGATTGATTTTCGCCAGCGGGTGGGTACATAAATGCTCAGGATCAGCTACATCTTGGCGATGACAGGACGTGCTTCCCATAGGAAGGAATATGCCGTGGCCGGTGATGACCTTTAGGACTCAACCTTAATTCCCGACAATGCTGTCTCGGCGGTCCATTCATTCAAATTAAATCCGTATGCCTTATGAGTAGGGCTGGATGAAATAATCTTGTGTGGTTTACCTAAGCATAGATTGGGAACTAACCCAATTCAACCACAAGAGTCTCCACTTGTAGATAGATTGGGCCGTATCCTCGTCCATTTCCCAATAGCTACTGACAATGTGCACAAATACCACATAATAAGTAATGCATTTCTTTAATAAAAACGACAGCAATAATTAGAGATGTAAATTAAGCAAATAAAGATAACAACAGATGATAGAGTAGCGGATGATTATGAGCGAGGATAGAACCTGGGACCTTGCGGTTCGCAGACGAGTAACAAGACCACAATACAAAAGCAATTGCTCGCATAACGTAGATGTTAACTGGCTTATAAACTTTCACTACAATAGCGATAGAAGTTGATTTCCGGAACAATTGAAAATGCAAACTATCGTAACATTCAGAGGATGAACCATAGGGAAACAGAGTACATCAAAACTGAAGCTGAAATTCCGAACTGCAACTCGAGAGAAACAGGAGTTAAAACTGCAACTGGAGGGCTTATATAACTGGCACGAATGAATCACTTCATTTTAGGCCTCCACACCTATTTCTCTATGTAGAGTTGTTGATGAATTCAATGTTATAAGGAAGTGAAACGCAGCCTGTTCTATTCAACATTTGATACACTTTCTTCTCCTAATTTTCCCCAAGATGGACTCGTCTGTATAAACCCAACTTCATACACACAAGCTCGTCAGTGCTTGTTTATAACCTAAAATGATAGTATAGAATAGTATAGAATTTTAGATATGCTTTTTAAATTCTCCGCCGTAGACAAATGTTATCAACATAAAACATGTCGACCGAGAATATTCAAAATTAATTTTTGTTCATATTTAAAAGATAGTCTTAAATTATGTGTTTGGTATTACGTTGAAAGTGCTGCATTGAAACTTTCAAGATATACATGCGCATCCTAAATTCAAATACAACATGAAATTGTTTACTTGCATCAAGTAATTGTATTCGAATAGTTTTGTTGGTACTTGTCTTCCATGGCTAAAAAAAGAATTGTGATTTTTTTAGCTATCGTTTTTGTTTACAAACTTATTTTTTATATGTGTTTAAATACATGGATTTTGATAGGATTCTTCAGTGGATTCTTCAGTTCCTTCAAACTTTGAAGGAAAAATAAATTTTAGGGTAAAAACCAAATACCAACTTTCATCTGACTAGCTCAAAGCATTTTTGAATTATCTTTCACACAGAGAAATAGAATGTCAAAAATCCGTTTTCCTAACTCAGGAAAATCTAAAACGTGGATATTCGTCAAACGTCAAAATCCCCCCTCCCCCCCATAATTTTCAATAATTTCTTCTCGTACATGAGAAAGTAAGCATTTTCCCTTAAACCACATTCATAATTTTTACCTTTTTTTTTTTTTTTTGCTTGCTTTTTGTACAAATCAAACATTTAGCTGAATCGCATACACGATAACGGTCTATTCTAGACAACGCAATATTTCATATATCATAACTTTCTTCAATATTAAGTGTTTTTAAATCTAGTTTATTTTTTTCCTGAAATCTCAATATTTTGAACAATATGCGTTTCAAATTTTGAATACATCTGTCATTTCAAATTTTATTTTGTGAGAAACAAATAGAAATCTCAGGGGGGAAAATATGTTTGATTTGTTTGTATCAAGAATCTTAAACTATGTTGTTTAGATAGCCTTAATTGATAAATGGCTGCTTCAATGTTTACAGAGAAGAGAGTGCATTATTATTCATGAATTCATTTTATTGCCTGTAGTAGTTTGATGCGCTCTCTTCAATTTATTTCCAAATACAACTTTTCAAATTACGTAAAGGTTTCTTCTAAAAGCATATGATTTCGGGAGCTTTTAGTCAAATGAAACAAACATTTCTATTTGGTAGTCGATACTGCAAGTCAGAAACGGCATCTCCATTTCAATTTCAAGTTCTTCATAATGTATGAGATATCGTTGAGATCATTTTTTTTTTTTTTGCCTACTAAATAAGAAGAAAAAAAATACTTTGACTGAAATCAGAATTTGTAATCAAAAACAAGCCTAAAAAACGAATGCACTTTTACAATCTTATAACGAAAAACTATTCAAAATGTGCATAAAAAGTTAAAATATAGCCTCAGTTGTTGAAACTGCATTCTTTTTTTTTTCTGGGGGGGGGTTAGTTTTTATTTGCAAAATAATATAGTACAGAATAAATAATCAAAATTAAAAAAGTTATTTAAATATTTAAAATATTTTGGTTTCTATGATTGTAACTTCGATTTTAAAATAAATATAGTTTGGGAAAAAATGGCGTACTATGTACTTATAAATATAAATACCAATTTAAAAAAACATAAATAACGTTGACCAAACCAGAAGGAATTTATAAGAATTTTTTTTCATACTTACATAGTATTAGAGTTTTCAAGTAATATATAAATTTGCAATAATGAAAAAAAAATCTACTATGACGTGTTTTTTCTTGATAGTCAGACAGACAAAAATATTTCTTTGATTATATTATTTATATTCTCGGAACAGCATTTCACAAAATTTCTCGTTTGGGCATACATAATAATGCTGTAATAAAAGAAACTAAAACTGGAATTTTAGGTCAGAATGCCTGTAAATTGCAGAAAGAAAAGTAATCCTTTTGTTTTGGTATTATTTATATTGATTTAGTTAGAAAATTCAACCATTCATATTTCAGCATTTTATTTTTATTTATTTTACAGAACTTGTAAACATAGCATGTTTGTAAGCTATAAAATAAACATAGAATATTAGCATATTCTGAAAATAAAAATAGCTGACTTCTACTTTAAAACAAATTTATTTTTCTAGAAAAATTAAGCTTATTAGGCTGCTGGTCTAAAATGTTGAAATATTTGATCTAATATCCCAGTTTATTATTATCATGTTTCACTCTAATATAGCTAAAAGTGATTAAGATGTGTGTTTGATTATATATATTGTTACGAAATTTCCGGGGTTCGTTTGGATAGTGGGAGTTATATGGTGTGGAGGAAACTCAATCAGCAGTAGAAAATAAAACAACGACGTTTATTTACACGAAGACACACAGGACAGCACAAGGACAACAACTATATACAGCATAGAAGACGATTATCTTCAGCCGAGACGTTCAGCATACAACAAGACTCTACTGCAGACAGTAGCGCACAGCTTAGTTCAGCACTAGCTTGACTCCGTCGCTGCTCTGCTAATCTCTGGAAGACCAGTTCTTCACCGTCGATTCCGACTACTCTGTCTGGTTCACGACTACTCCCCGGCAGCTGCAGCTCCTTTTATAGGTCTCAGGAGGAGGAGCTAGAAGCCTCTCAACCAATCAGGAACGTTCGAGGAGTATCTCGGTTCCTACTGGACGGAGCGGAAAAATTCTCGATGTTTAGGGTATCATCTATTCTGGCGCCAAAGTCGCCAAGTTTGTCGCCAAGCTCTGGGACCTCCTATGGAACCAACTATGCTGGGAAGCCGTATCACAGATTCGTAACAATATATATATATATATATTGATTTTAAATGTCGTTTTTGAGACAAATAAAAGCCTAGCTTATCAATATACCATTAGTGTACAATATATATTCTATATACTGATATGCATATTTTTTCCGGTAACAGAGATCATATTTTAAAATAACAAGTAAATATTATTTTTTTTTACATTAATTAACTGATCATTTTAGCTGTATATTGATACTTTAGCAAACTTGCATGTGTTCTAAATAAATATCTTTACGAATCGAAATTCAGCTGAAATGGTTTCGTTAAATTTAAAATCTATACTATTTCCTAGTTTGGATATAAAAAAAAGGAGTTCATCTTTGAAATTTATTTTTTAAAATTACCTATTAGCTAACTGTTTCGAAGAATGCAAGCAAAATTTCAGAAGATTATGGTTCTAAATTCAATTACTAAATTTTTAGAATGACTGCACTCAAACAACAGACAAGTACGTTTTTAAAAATAATGTGTGTACGTAAAATGTAAATGTAATGTGTAAATGTAAAAGCAATGTACGTTATAACAAAGCTCCTGAAACAATGGAATGAACTAATGAGCCTTTAGAATTAATTTCACCGTAAAAATTATTTATTCATAATCATTCAGATAAGGCTGATCGAAACGTGAATCTCAGTTGTTTAAAATTATGTTTGTCTAATTTTTTCGATATTAAAATAGCATGATAATAACATCCCATTATTTAAAACAATAGAAAACAATCATTGAAGCAAAACAAGAATTAATTCATAGCATGGTTTGAAAAGCTTATTCACTATAAAAGTACAAAATTTGATGATATTAATAAATTATTTTATCACTCTGACCGATATTTGATAAAAATTAAGATTCGTCTTTGCTGGAAGCAATCAGAGATTAAAATATCACACTGTTCACTTAACAATTTATTCATTCGAGTGGATTTTCTTTCATGTCTCGATAATTTAACAGAAGTGCATGTTTACTCATGCAATAAAACAAACAGGATGTTTGGCAAACTAGAAATTAGAATAGAACAAAATAGCGCTAATAGAATAAACTAAATGGAATCCTGAATTAGAATAAATTTCAATGATGTTTCTCATCCAAGAACAAAATGAAATTGTTAACCTTCTTATTTATAACAATGTAACTTGCTGTTATAACTTCTCTATTAAATTCAGAAAAAAATGGATATTTTTTGTTTGTATTTTAATCAGTTCCATTTTTATAGAAATTCTCGAGTAGTCCATGGATCATATTACTATTAAAATTTACTTCTAAAAATATGTTTAATTAGTTAATAACTCATTGTTTATTGTTATGTGAAATATGATTTTTTTTTTTAAATTAGTATAAACGGTGCTTGCATTTAGGAAACTCTTTTGTACAGCCACCTACATACGACGCAAGTCTTCAGAATCTATTTTATTACTTTTGTTTGCAATTTAATTAACAATCTATTTAATTGCCTAATATTTTTGCAAAAATATTAATTATTTTTGTTATTTATTATAAATTTATTTTATTAAAATTCATGGACGAAATTTTACCGACATTCTAATTTAATAGGATCAAACCATGTACAACTGATTTATATCAGGACAAATATTGGAATACACCGCTTTTTGACATCACAAATGCCATTAAATGGCATGATAGTTAAAAATATTTAGTTCATAGGGTTTTATAGCCGTTACATAACTAAGAATGTCATATATTGTTGAATATTTTTTTTATTACTAACAATCTCAAATTACTAGGTTTCCTCGAGTATATGGATTATATTTAAATTCAATTGAATCATCTAATTTCATGTCTATGATTTAGTAAATTATCAGACGTTAAACCGATTTTATTTTAATATTCTCACATATGTTATTTTATATTCACACATGTTTCGGTGGAATGAACTTTTCTAATGGATATCAGTCCCATGACGTCATAGAGATATAAAAGAAACACTGATTCATCTCTCTTCTAACTTTTGTCATATTGCAAATCCACCTTTTATTCATTTTGTAAACGATGCGGATTTCAAACAGAGTCTTTTGTCCTTACCTTTAAACAATGGTAAAAAAAACCTGCTAGTAGATATTTAATGAAACAATAAATAAGGTTCGAATTTCAAAAATAACAATAAGATTTTTTTGTTGGAAATTGAACAATAAAATATTTTTAGAAAAAAATATAAAAAAAAGATTTACAATTAAAAATACAATTTGTTAAATTTTTAAATGGTGTAAAATTTATTTTTGTGCCGTGACATTTTCAGAAGTTATTGCAGAAAAAAAAACGGACATTTTAATTTATAAAATGAACACAGGCACATTCATGTTTATTACGAGGTGAGACGAATGTTCGCATTGTAATTAGAAATTCATATTCAAATTTTATAAATGCGGAAATTTACATTGGAATATTACAGTTTAAAATTTGAAACAACCATTTCACAAGATTGTTGAATCTTATTTTATAGTTTTCTTAATATTAAACAATTAAGAATTAAACGTTTTCAATATTTCCAAAAAGATATTTCTCAGAGAAATATCTTTTTTATCAGGCTCGATAATGTATATATAAATAATAATTTTTATTATATAAATAAATATAAAAAATTATAAATGAAATAAAAATAATAAATGTATGCATATGATGTAAATATCTAACCGGCAAATGTTGCAGTATTATTCCAGAAAGTGTCGAAGAAAATAGAATACCGGTGGCAAACAATATTGGAGGTGATAATATACCAGAAACCAAGTTAAAGAAACAAGAGATTGATGGAACAAAATACTGCAACCGTGTTTTTCATCGATGATAACTTCGGTTAGAAACAAAAATGTATGCTTCTGCCATTAATATCAATATATCGAGTTTTGGGAACTGCAATAAATGACGATAATTATAAGAAAAAGTATTAATTGCTTCTTCTCTCGCAGTTGAACAATACATTTTTGAATCTAAAACAGCTCACACTTTCGTCACCAAAAGTAACACTAACGCTTCAAGCTGAATATGAACAGTAAAACGAGAATAAGAAACAAATATATGAATTAACATTATGTTTGTCAAAGTACCTTTTTTCGTAATTAAGCTCCTAAAACATAGTCTTTTATTATGACCTTCTTGCATATAAAACTGTGGAAGATTGAATTGAGTGAGAATAGAACCTGGGACCTTGTAGTTCGCAGCACAGCAAGAAGACCACGATACAAAAGCAATCGCTCGTGCAGCGTAGTTGTTAAGCGGCGTATATGCTATTCACTACAGACTCTCCCTCCAGTGAGTCGGAGGTGAGACGAACGATATGACTGTTGAGTGATGATGATGTATTAGCTGTTGATTCTAATGCGTCTATACTCATTTGAGTAGCCCCAAGCGTTATGGCGAGTATGTGTTGTTGCTGCATTAAGTGAGTCTGACGACTTTGTGTTGCTGCTTCAAGTGAATCTGACGACTTTGGGTTGTTGTGGGTAGATAGCGCCACAACAGCTGTATGAAAGTTGAAGGTTCATCGTCCGAGGTCATCAATGTGGCGGTTTGCGATGTGCAAGGATAGAATCTGGCACCTTGTGGTTCGTAGCCTAGTAACATGACCACAATACAAAAGCAATCGCTCGTGCAGCATAGTAGTTAACTGGCTTATAGGCTATTCCCTACAAAACACATAAAAATAAATATTTTACGATAAAGTTACTCTCATATTAAATGAGGTAATTCATTTAGATATAAAAAGTACTTGAGAAACCAAGCTTCGCTAGCAGTTTTTTTTAAATTATGTTGTTGTTTTTTTGGAGAAAATATTTAGATACGAATCATGAGTGCACTTAATTTAACATATTATTCGAATTGGTTAACACAATAATTTGTTGCTATTGGATATGAGCCGAACGTATTCGTATTCGGATAATGTCATATAGCACCATCTCACAAAATTTTGAGGTACATCTAGGTTATCATCCTATGGCAACAATGCAAGTAACACAGAAATTTACGAGATGGCGCTATATGACATTGTCAACATGAGAGCAGATAGAAAAATGCTCTAATAAGGAGTTATTAATAAAAATGTTTTTGTGTGTGTAAAATCGAGTTTTTTTGAGTAAGACACCTGTATAAATAAATTTAAAAAGCAAAATCTTATCTAAATATAAAAGTTGATCTAAATCGTTACAGCCGTTTTCGAAATGCACGAAATAAATTTATATATTTAATGTTATAAGAATATAGGAATTATTTACTGTTTGAAATTAGTATTTCTAAATTTTTGGTTATGTGCAGAAGTGTCTAATCTATTCAAATACAGGCAACGTTTGCACGATATTTTTCGAAGATAGCTGATCACATAAAACAGAAATTATTTCATTCTCCGATGAAAATTTACGATATTCATTCAGTAGTAAAATATTTAAAGCGAAACGTTATTAACTAAGAAGGTCTAAGCTTTTTTTCCTACAGGATTGCGTGTGACAATGCTGTAATGCGAAGTAACTCTACTCTTTGCGTCAAATTCGAAGCTGAAGGTTATATTTTCATTGACTTTAAATAACTACATTTATTTCAAATGTCATCGCATGAGCTAATAAAAGCATGTTTTCATATAATTACATCTTTAAATCAACTTACAAGACAGAAGAAAATAACATTTGAGATATAGTAAAGAAAATGGTCTCTCTTTGTAATTCAAGAGATTCAAATTCTAGTCTCGTGAATCTACAAAGCATTATCCAAATGTATTCCAAATGATTCATAAATCTTCTATACGAAATCGCAAGAATACTCCTTGAACTTCCTTTGAGTCAACCCGGGACATTAATATTTAAAAACGAAAAATCTTTTAAACCTTGGGGGAATATTTTTCTCTTAAACAAAGATGTATTTTCGAACTTTGAATCGTTTTTCTTGACGTTAAAATACATTTCCACGATCTCTAATTTCCATTCATTTCAAAATATTCTTTCTCATTTATCCAGAATATCCAGGTCTCTTTTCAACAACATAAAATAGAAAATATTATAACCATGTATTTCACTTTTAAATCTCTTTAATATCTTTACGAATGGAATGTTTGAATCTTAAACATTTCTTATGGGATATATCCATGCAATCAGCAAGAATATTTTCATTTTTTTTATCTATTTATTTCATATATCTCAATGAAAAAGTTCAATTAAAAATATTAAATTTGGAAACAAAAATATAAAATATGACAACTTCTTTCATTGTGATTAATTCCTTTTTTAAAATATGTATTTCACCATATGTATTTTTATGTAACTATGTATTTCACTTTTAAATCTCATTAATATCTTTACGAATAGAATGTTTGAATCTAAAACATTTCTTATGGGATATATCCATGCAATCAGCAAGAATATTTTCATTTTTTTTATCTATTTATTTCATATATCTCAATGAAAAAGTTCAATTAAAAATATTAAATTTGGAAACAAAAATATAAAATATAACAACTTCTTTCATTGTGATTAATTCATTTTTTTAAATATTTATTTGAGTAATATAGAATTGTTCCAATTGACGTGACATCATAGTATAAGTGTTCATGTCAGCTAATATTTCATTATATGTGACATCACGAATTTTGACTGTTTTGTAGAAACTCACTATAGTACAAAACTAAATTGGCATTGAGCGTTTCATGTGCATTTTATAATCAGGTAGTGATTGATTAAACGGATGCGAAAATCGATTAAAAATCAACACAAAATGCGTTTCGAATAATTTTTATTGACTGTAATGGGCATACGTATACAATTATATTTTGATTAATAAAAAAAAATTGTTCATAAAAGTTTGTTTCTGAATTCTTTTTTTACAAACAGTTTAAGCAGCTATTATTAATTTAATCAACTTTCTCATATACGAGGTATGCAAAAAGAAAGAATTGCGGTCGTTAAAACATTAGAACTCGATCTTTTAATTATGCTATAAAATTTCGGAGGGACTACTATCACTGGTTATTGTTATGGTGAAAGCACCTTTTTATTATTTCTGATTGATACTTTTTTAACAACATTTTGGAACAAAACGATGCATCAACTTGTTCATTTAAACGTTGAGCGCAAAGGGAGGGAAAAAAAAGTCGATTATCAAGAATTTATTGTTTACAAAATATGTTGCACTTTTTAAAATTCTTTAATGCTAATTGATCTTTTTTTTTCTTTTCCAGAACAAAAAGTGAAGATTCGTCTGACGTAAGCCCAAGTCCGAATGTATGTCTGCATATCGCATACTTTTCCTGTCTTTTATCGTAGATTAACACATGATTCGACTTACTTGTGTTCCACCCTTGGTCTCCTCTAAAGTGTTTCGGTTGTTCATTCTAGAAATTTTCCCATCGATGTGATGTAACTTCAAAACTGATCAATAAATTATCATGGATTTATGTAATGAACCGCTGTGAATAAAGTAGCTTTTCATTTCTAAAATCTTCACAGTTGATTATTATGAGAAATGAATGTAACAAACACGTTTTAAGTTTTATTTCTTCGTTTTAATTTGAATGACACATATTATTAGAGATAAAGAGTAAGATTTGTCATGTGTTTTATATGTTTTATATAAATTACAAATGATTTTCATTCAAAAAAAATTTTTGAATTAGTATAAATAAAAGTAACTTAATTTGTAAATTTTCCTTCTTACGATGAGTTCTTAAATTCTAGTTTATTAAAAAAAATACCATTAAATTTCCATTTCCTTTTTAATAAATAGTTTTTGAAATATTCTGTTAATTTTAATTCTTTCATTATAATTATTAAAAAAACGTAAATCGTACCTACTGACGGACTAGCTTTTCTTATTATGCCTTTTTGAAAACTGATTAATACATTCCTGCATTACATATGGATTTCTTTTTTCAGACACACATAATTATTCTCATTGTTGATGTTGTGACTTATGGAACTTTACAAGCCCACTGAAAGTTATCTGTCAGCGATTTAAACCGAGTTGGCGTCGCTTATTTTTCAGTAGTGCCAACTTGGGCCAACTTAGCTACTTCATGCGTCACATTCACTTGCACAGCCCCTTTTTATGGGGGTGGGGGTGGCACATACGCACACACCTCACAGATAGAACACAGAACAATCATGCCCGAACCGGGACGCCCAAATCGTGGGAAGAACGCGCTACCCCTATGCCAGGACGCCGGCATTTATTCTCGTATTTCAGCAAAAAGCACACAATGATTAAATTACAATTATTACATTCTTAACATATCCTAAAATTATGGCTAATGTTGCATTTTCCTTCGGTGTCAGAATCAGCACTGCTCAGGTGGTTTATGTATAATTTATAAATAAGTGAATCCTATCTCTATGCAATGCTGCAAGTTAAATCATAATTTTAGACACAAACTTTTGAGGAAAATATGAAGACTAAAACGAGCTAATATCGCGTAGGAAAGCTGTTTATGGAAACACCAATTGTTTGGATTTCAAACACGCAGATCTTCCGAGTTGGCTGTTTACATCCATGAAAAGAATTGACTTCCAATAAAGAAATTTGTATCGCAAGATGAAATAATTGCCAAAACATTTCCCTTCTTTAAAGTGGCTTTTACTTTATAAATTCATTTGCTTATTATTGTATTCTTGTTGGGTATAAACTTTAAAGATATAATTTATCATCCTCTGCACTTTTGTCTAAATAATGCGTGAGAGATTATTCCTTGTCTTTTATTTCTCCACGTAACGTTTTATTCATCGCACACACGAGTGAAGCATTCAATTCGTCGTTTTGGCAACTTACACTAATAAATTAAGATATTGAAAAGAGAGCTGATTCTATTATATTCCTCTGTGTATTTCATACATGTGAAGGTGTATATTGTTTGCACAAATCAAACATACCCAATTGAAGAATTTGCAAAGAATAGGTATTATATGCAATCCTATTTTCGCACTCTCTATTGTTAGGAAATTCGTTTTAATTCAATTTAAGTTTAAATAAACTCTATGCATTTGTTTGTTTACATTGAATTGAAAAATTGAAGTGAGCTCATTCAGGTATTCAATACACAGAGGTGATAAGCCTCATTTAGAGAAAAATAGATATTTGATAAAAGCTATTTTGTCAGCTACACTTAAGCAAACTTTAGAAACAGAAAATCACGATTGAAAAGTTTTGCTATAAATTGGCGTTGAATAACCGTTTTAAAATTCACACAAAATCCTTGTTGTAATCTAATAATATATGAAAATTTTGTGTGAGCGTAACAATATATTAGCTTTTTTTTTTAAAAAAAAAGAAGCAATAGAAAAATAATATCCAATTTATTGTATAAGATGTTATTGACAAATTATTTTTAATTTTAAATCCATTAATGTGCTTGAAATTGATAATTTGAGTACGAATAAAAATCAATTTTGAGAAAAAATAAATTTCGATTATCCATGAGATCGGGTGATATGGAACGAAAATATGAGGACTCCGCTAATAATTCTGAATGTGATCGAAAAAAGAATAAAAATCTATTCGTAAATGATTTCGTCAAATTTTTATTTTAAAGGGAACTTATACATACAAACATGACTCTAGAAGCAATAAATTTCTGTCTTAAGAATTTGTTGGCTTATTTTATACTAGCAAAAAAATAAATAAATAAATAAATAAATTGGACATTTGTTTTTATCATACTGTGTGTGTTTTAAAACACATATTTTCTTATTTATGATAGAACATTTTTTAATAAATACTTGATATCCAGAAATTATCCGCAAATCGAGCAATCTGCTGGCAGATAATCAAAAATTTATAGTAATGCAATGTAATTTCGCTAATTTTAAGCTGATGAAATACAATAAAAATTTGTTTTATCCAAATATTCGAATAATCAAAAATGGGTATAAAAAGAAGCATAAGATAAAATGAATGTATAATGAGAAGTATAAGATAAAAAATTTTGTAATTGATATTAGCAGTTAAGATTTATTTATTTATTTATTCCATATTTAAAAAAATGACTTCATTTTAATAATAAATAGGTTAATTAAAGAATACATTATTAATAAATAAACAATAAATATACTTTTTGAAAATAAAATAGCAATTATCATAATAAAGTGTTTTAGTGAAGTAAAGGCAGAATTTCTATAAAAAGAGTAATTTTTAATAATAATTCTTCTAATACAAAATAAACAATACTTTCCCATCTAACACGCCCAAGGTTTTTTAAAAAATTGCGGCAAAATAAATTGTACAACAGTTGGACCCTCAAATAAACTAAAGGTTTGAAAAAATTCTTCATTATTGAATCAGAAGATGCCGACATATTTTACTATTAAAACAATTCAGAGTATAAGTGCTTTTTGCAGTTGGTTTTATTTAAATGCTTAACCTGTAAAATGCTTATAATTTTGCATGTTTATTTGGATAAAAGAGAAATAAAAACTATTCCTGAATTTTCTAGAACTCACAGAATTTTAGAAAAGAGACCAATTTATGAATTTTCCAAAACAATTCGTTGTCTCCTTTAAATTTTAACAGAAAAGTTTGAATAACAACTCCATTTTATCCAATCAATAATACCAATTCTTCTAACTGGCTAAGAGAACAACATGTATGTAATGATGATGTTGATGGATGTAAAAGAAAGGCTTGTATAAAAAGGATCGAAAAAAGAATATGGGATAGTAAATTAATGAAAAATTAATCTTTTGCATAATGAGACATTTAAAATACATTTAAAGGAAATGACAAATCATCACCTAGACAGACAAAACGCGGTAATTTGAACTATTACTTAAATGGGTTACAGGCTGATTGTTTGATATGTATTAAACGAGTGAAAAACACCACCTCGACATTTGAAATATAATAAAATCAATCTCGACATGAATACTTTATGCAGTCTAATCAGATGGCAACAATTTATTATTTACTATGTGCACTTTGTCTGCACTCCCAGGATTTGATTTAATCTAGCTTATATTTGACTTCCTCTCGAAAAATAAATTATTAATATTTTTTTTTCCATTATAATTGGCACCTCAGGTCACGGATTTATTGTTGCTGTGGAAATGAATGAAAAAAATGAAACCCCAAGGGTAGCTAGGCACGTGCTAAGTCGTTTAAAACACAGAGAAAAATAGAGTTGAGCGGTTTGACTGCTAACCGAAGGTTCAATTGATAACGAAGAAAATAAACACAAATGAACGAAAGATTCTTCCATAGAAAAATGTTTTATGAAACTTAAAATCTTATAAGTAGGTACTCATACTTGCGAATATTTTTATCCCAAGAGCAACGAATATTTATAAAATCTTATTTGCATTGACTTTTTTTTTTAATTTTAATTAATTTTACTGCCAAGTAAAATTTTTGTCAATATTACCATACTTCTATGCTAAGATTGTTTCAAAATAAGGCAGAATGCTAATGATTTTTATATAATTAAACTAAGCTAATATTGGTATTTCAGATAGGATGCTATATATTGCATTGGATATAAGCATTGATATTTTGTATGTTTGTTTGTTTCTTATGGCACTTGCCACTGACAAGCCCACTGTTACGAACACAGCGATTTAAGCCTGAGGGGGAACGTCTCTTATTTTTTATAGCAGCGCCAACTAGAGCCAAGAGTACGACTTTGCCACTCACGCATCACTCATTCGCTTGCACAACCCCTTTTTACAGGAGGGCACATTCACACATAGAACAACAGAAGAACAACCATGCCCAAACCGGGACTCAAACCCGGGACGCCCAGATCACGGGGAAGACGCGCTACCCCTATGCCAGGACGCCGGCGCATTGATATTTAAATTACACTGTTTGAGTTTCTAATCAGTTCACGAATAAATTTAAAATGCTCATTTAATGTCTTAAAACACTGATAACATAAATAACTTTAAATGTATCTATCATCATTTAAGCTTTTTGTATATCTTACAAAAATGTACGTTATTTAATTCAAAAAATATTTTCTTTTCTTTTGTAAAGAATATTTACAACGAGTGTATTACTTAGTGAAATCAAGATATAGAATAAATTTGATCAATTTTTTTCTTTTCTTAGTCTAAGGTTATCTAAAATTATAGATGATGGCATTAATGAATAGGAATATTCAATAGTAATGGAAAATGTTTCGCTTACTGCTGTTGAAGAAAATATTTCTCTCTGTTATTTATTGTTATTTGCGCAAATCGTCAATAAGCGTTCTGCGATATAATAGCTTGATTTAACCCTTTCTAAGGCCAGGGGAAGTATGCTTCCCACTAAATTTATCAATCTTTGTATGAAATTATGTAGGTTGGCATCAGTTCTGACAAATTATTTTAGAAAGACCGAAACTTAAATGCTTCAGTTTTTTATCTCACACAAAATGATGTGTCTTGATTTTTTCTTAATTATTAATTAACCAAATTAATTAATTCATCAAATTAAATTTATCTAATAAGCTAAATGAATCCCTTTTCTTATTCTAATTTCAAGCCTAAAAATATTTAAACATAATATCACTAGAAAAAAATGGCCCTTTAAAGGGTTAATTTAAATCCGTAACTCATTTCTGCTTTAGAGATAGCAATTTGTAATTCCTCTTCTATGTATCAGAATCTTGTCGAGTAGTAACAGTGACTGCCTTGAAAATACAGCTAATAAACATAATATGCAGTTCATAAATTCATATCCGAAAAAATAGTGCTTTCAGTTCAGATATAAGCTCGTGAAATTATATCATTTCACTAAAAATTTAGGCTCTTTAAATCCATTAATATTTCTTTGAAAATATAGAGTGAAAGAATACGATTGAGAAAATGAAAATAGATTCAATATTTTATTTTTATTATTTACTTGTCGCCTTTATTGACCAGCTGGTTCGTTGGAGATATTGATTACATTTAATTGCATTTAAATCGTGTAGATATTTACTCATGTGCGTGATTCCTTCAAATTGTCAGGCATGAAAGTTCCACCTGTTATGTTCTCTTCAATGTATACATGAACCGTTCTGATGGAAACCTGTAACATGACATAATAGTGCTATCAAAAACATAAATAAATGGAACATTATAGTGGTGTGTTGTGGTTTTCTAAAGAACTGCCCGGTTTTAAATACAATATTTTTAATCTTCACAAACACAGCCACACTATAAAATTCACAAACACTTATCTACTACACAAACATAGAAAATTAGATTAAAGAAAACAGTATGGGGGAGGTATTCCACCGTTTCCCGCCGAAAGCATTCGGCGTTAGCGCAAGGGTTGCGCATAGGGAAAAAAGTCGACCTCCGGATGCAGGTTTGCCATCCAACTGCTTGTCTTCTGTAAAACGCCACAAGGGGGAGCTCTCTGCTCAAGGGGAAAAATAGGTACTACAACATCTATTTTCTAAATTTCGAGATATTGC